>NC_037676.1:33111383-33411383 GCF_003255815.1 Theropithecus gelada | reverse complement strand
TAATCTAACCTTCTTGTAAGACCACAGGGGAGCCTTTTCCTGATGCTCTGGATGGAATTTGGTAAAGGGGATTGAAGTGATTCCAGTTTTCCTGACTCCAAACAAGTGAAATAGAACCTAATAGAAGAAGGTAATTAGACCTAGGAATTGACTCATAGCCCAATAGGATTTAAAAAGTTGTCTACCTGGAACAAGCCCTGAATTAATGCACATCGAAGTCCCTCTACAGAGACCTGAAACATAGATAAAGCAGATCAAAAGTAATAAACATTTTAAAATGTCTCCAAATTCTGCATTCTCCTCTGCTAGATGAACTGGGCAAACTTTAGAATCAGGGCTAATAAAGAGAATTGTCTAAATATATTTATTTATATATTTATTTATTTATTTATTTGACAATTATTTAGAGTTTCTGTTATATGGCAGGCACAGGTCTAGGTGATGGGGATCCATACTGAATGAAATAAACAAAATTTCCCTTTCTCATGCCACTAGTAGAAAACTGGTGGAAACGAGACAGGTAAAATATATACCTTTTAGAAAGAGATTAAATATTAAAGTGTAGAAAAGGGGGTAAAATTCCATAAATGAGATGGTGTTCGGGGAAGGAGAATAAGACTTTAGAGAAGACAAGAAGGTGATTTTTGAGAAAAAACGTGAAGGAAGAGTGAGGATGAGCCACAAAATTATCTGAGAATAGATCAGCTCAGGAAGAAGGAACAGCAAGTGCAAAGGTTTGAGATAGGATCCTCCCTGGAAAATCTGAGAAACAGCTAGGAAGATGGTGGAACCAGACTGGAGAGAGCTAAGAGAAGAACATTAAGAGATGAGGCATGTGTGTGCCTGGGGGAACAGGATTAAGTATATAGTAAGAATTTCACTTTTACTCTCAGATGGAAGCTATCTGAGTTTTCAGCCAAGGAGTAATGTGATCTGACATGTTTTAACAGATCATTTGGCTTCTCTGTTTAAAACAGATTTGAGTGTGCAAAGGTAGAAACAAAAAACCAGACAGGAGACAAAGGCAGCCATAGAGGTGGGAGTTGATGGTGGCATAGACCAGAGAGTCACAGTGGGAGTGTGAATAAGTGACAAATTTAGGACATATTTTGAAGGTAACATCTTCAGATTTTATAATGAACTCAATACAGTACATGAAAGGAAAGTCAAGATTAAAAGCAAGGATTTTGGCCTGATCAACTGGAAGAAGATATGTTAACAGATATGTGGAAGATGACAAAAATATCAAATTTAGAAGACAGAATGTAAGGAACTCAGTTTTGAATATGTTTATTTAGACATCCAATAAACATCCGAATGTACTTGTCAGGTAAGCAGTATCGACAACAGAGTCTTTTTGTTTTTATATTTTTATGTATAAGCCTTTTCAAAGACACAGGAAAGTATGATGTAGAATCAGAAGCCTTGGTTGTCCCCAATTTTTGTTATTCTGACTGGCTCTTGGATGATGGCTAATCCATGGACAATGGTAGGAGACAATAACGTTCTTAGAGCACAGACATTTCGTTGAAGTCGTGGATTTATTAAGATGGAATTTTTCTTTTTTTTTTTGAGATGGAGTCTCATTCTGTCGCCCAGGCTTTAGTGCAATGGCACTATCTCGACTCACTGCAACCTCCACCTCCCGGGTTCAAGGGATTCTCCTGCCTTAGCCTCCTGATTAGCTGGAATTACAGGTATGCACCACCATGCCCAGCTCATTTTTGTATTTTTAGTAGAGATGGAGTTTCACCATGTTGGTCAGACTGATCTCGAACTCCTGACCTCATGATCCACCGCCTCAGCCTCCCAAAGTGCTGGGATTACAGGCGTGAGCCACCGCTCCCAGCCTCAGTGGTTTTTTTTGAGACCGAGTTTTACTCTGTCATCCAGGCTACAGTGCAGTGGCGTGATCTCAACTCACTCCTCTGAGGCCCAGGTTCAAGCAATTCTCTTGCCTCAGCCTCCTGAGTAGCTGGGATTACAGGCGCCTGCCACCACACCCAGCTAATTTTTGTAGTCTCAGTAGAGACAGGGTTTCACCATCTTGGCTACGCTGGTCTTGAATTCCTGACCTTGTGATCCATCCACTTTGGCTTCCCAAAGTGCTAGGATTACAGGCATGAGCCACCGTGCCCAGCCCCAAGACAGATTTTTTTAAGCCATTATTAGTCTGTGTTGAATAGCTCCTAAGACTCCAGTTTAATATCACAGTTCAAACATTAATGCAATGATTTGATCTTTCAATGTCAATCATCATTATGCTTCACTTGCAGAAGTTTAAACTCACCAAGATTCATGTTGTAACTTGCTGACCAGGAAACACACAAACAGATTTCTGAACATAAATCTCCACTCAGTGGTACTGAAACAATAAGCTGCAAGGAGATCACAGGACATTCGGATTGGAATGTCCAAGACTTTTCTTCCCTATAAGGCATTGAGTGCAAACTTAGAATTTGTGACTCAAAGGTGGTTTTCTGCCTCTTGGCTATGTGTCTGCCTGCCCCAGTTAATACTACCTGGGAATGTCTCTGGTTCTGGACTCTTCTGTCATTATTCATCCCCTAAACAAGTCAAATGCCAACTTATTCACTTACTACATTGTACACCACAATTCTGTCACCAGGAAGGGATTCCATAGCACTATGCATACTCCAGCTCTAAAAGTGCCCTATTTTTTAGCAATTTATAGGTTCCAATGAATAGTCAGCTTTTTATCATTTTTAACAAATGGCAATTATATCCCCTTCAGCACATAATTTTTTCCCATGTAATGCCTACCTTAGTGACTTTCAGACTGCATTAGCCATTTATAGTTTTCAATTGCATTTTATTTAAGTTTAAAACTGGAACAAGATGAATAAACGTTTGGTCATTTTTTCTCTATTATACTGCAGCAATATTTCTCAACCATTTATTCATTACTCAAGATGGGAGGAAGGAGCCCTTTAGACCTTTTCCCCCTTAATCACCCCTCCCATTTAATTTAAATACCACAGATGTTATTATATATCTGTTTATGTCCTGTGACTCCTCGGAGTAATGTTTAAAACTCTTCCCCACTAAAGAAGCAATTTTCACCCCTTTTGGGCAATATTGCCTCCCCTTGAGAGTACAGGTACTACAGTGTTTTGACTTTAGGACTGAAGAGATAAGGAACAAGAGAAGGAAAGAAAGAAAGTGGATCTGCTGTTAACATGGTTGCCACTTCCCTCTTTTTTGGGCATGATATGAGGTGGTCTCTTAAAAGTTAACATTGATGAAATTTCTGCATTTTGGTCTACCAGGTGGCTCACTGACATCAGTGTGATCTCAACTAGGACAAGAACACTTGTTACTCTGAATCAAGCAGCCACTATGTGTGGTGTCTGTATAATATAGTTTGGATATTGTTGCCTCCCAAATCTCATGTTGAAATGTAATCCCCAATGTTGGACACAAGGCCTAGTGGGAGGTGACTGGGTCATGAGGGTGAATTTCTTGTAAATGGTTTAGTGCCATCCTCTTGACGCTGTCCTCACAAGAATGAAAAAGTTCTCGCAAGATCTGGTTCTTTGAAACTGTGTGTCTTCCCCCGCCCTCTTGCTCCTGCTTTTGCCCTGTGACTTGCCTGCTCCCCCTTCACCTGCTGGCATAATTGTAAGCTTCCTAAGGCCTTCCCAGAAGCAGATGGAACTATGCTTCCTGTACAGCTTATAGAGCCATGAGCTAATTAAACCTCTTGTTTCTTACATATCATCCAGTCTCAGATATTGCTTTATAGCAATGCAAGAAGGGACAAGTACACTGTATTCATACATGATTTTCTATTTTTGCCATCTACTAAAAGTTTACAGAAATAGTTCTCCTTAAAGGATTAAAAAATAGCTGAGAACTTTGCAGAAGTAGCGTTACTCCAGACCTTTCTTTCTGGTCTTTCCAGGGAACACATTATAACCCAGATTAGGATAGATTAAAAATCAGTAATTAGGGTGACAAGGAATGATGCTGGGTCTGACTGGCTGAGTTTTGTTATATCAACAAAATATGATCTTAGTGAGAATTTCCTCCTTAAAAACTATATGGATGAACCTTAACTTACAGGATAGACGGGCTGGTGTCATGCTTTACTACTTGCCAA
Source organism: Theropithecus gelada (assembly GCF_003255815.1). Lineage (NCBI taxonomy): Eukaryota > Metazoa > Chordata > Mammalia > Primates > Cercopithecidae > Theropithecus > Theropithecus gelada. Next base: position 33,407,260 of record NC_037676.1, on the reverse strand, counting down.
TATTGGCTTTTATAACATCCATTGTGTTTTTTAAAAATTTATTTTATAGGCTCCATGCTTACTTTTTGATTGTTTCTAGTCAGAAATTTCTTGATTACGACTGTATTACAAAAACATTTACACATTCATTGTGGATAAGGTACTCTAAGATAATATATGTCTATTACTTATAGTTTTATATAAAAGTAGCTCCATATTAAAATAAAAAATTAAAATTTTATTTATTAGTAACATTTTAAGGGATTTAAACTGCAGTAAATGTAAATATATTTAAGATGTGAAATAAAAGCACCTGCATGTAATTGTTATCTTCCTCATTAATCTTAAATTTTCAATATTATTATATTTTCCTAAGAGAGAAGAAAATAATTATTTTATTTTACATTATTTTTTATTTTTAGAAGATTCAGATCTAGTTTTGATACCAGAGTTGCCTGGCATTAATAGCCCTTTCAATAGCTTTTAGTGATCAACATATTTAAAACTCACAATAAAAATATTTTAAGCTTTTTTAAAAAAATATTTTTGGCTTGGTAATTGGTCTCCTTCTTCACATTGATCCCTGACCTTTCCACTCTTAGTGTACAGTAAAAGTTCTGTATTAATACTAACCCCCAAAGAAGGAATTTTTTCCCTTTCCATATGAGTATAGGGGTCTAATGTTTCCTTGATGTTTATGTTACATAATTAGAATAATTATTTATAGAGGTACCTCTTTCATTGCTTAACTAATTCATAACTAACTGCCTTACATGATATTTACTTTCATCTTTATTGAATACTAACGAATATTCTTGGCACTGAATAAACAAACTTCCATTAATTTTACAGGTTAGACTACTTGTATACATTTCAGAATATATCTGGTAAGGCCACACGAAGTATACAATTTTAATACTGAAATATAGTTATTTATAAGTGTCATACCATAATCACTTTTAAAGCAATTTTACCTCTATATTTCTTTTTTTATATACAACACTACTACTACAAAGGCAGAGGGTATTCTTCCTATTTAACAGCTGAAAAAGCAGAGCTCAGAGACTTTATCACTTGCATAAGGTCAACCGAGTCTGTGCAGAGATGAGATTAAAATCTTAACTCTCAGCCCCTTCCACAATAATATATTTTCTTTGGGAAATAATCATAGGCAATAAAGGTGCACCTTATATGAAAAAATCGTGATATGTGTGGACTTCAAATCACCTGGTAAGATTAGTATTTCTAGAGTACTTCCTATTTCTCAAAGACTGAGCAAGGAGGCACAATGGGGTCACCAACTCTGGCTCTCAGGAGTCCACTGGATATTTTTAAACAGTATGATAAGGTGATGCTTAATCCCTAAAACAGCAGAAAATGGTCTTTCATCAAATCAAGATTGTAAAGACCCTTTATAATACCTTTGTCTGCCTATCCAATGCAAATACCTGTACAAATAGAAGAGTGGCAATTTGTCAGGTGGCGTTTTACATTCACCTCATTTGTTAGCCCAATGGGCCAGTAAGAAGCACTATTTTGTGCTTGGTTGATTTCTGTTTGCATGCTTTTTCTAAGGGATCAGGAACTTCTGAGAATTTGAACCAGATAAAATGTAAAGGATATGAGACTACCTATGCCTCGGAAAAAACTGGCTTTATATCTTCTATTGGTAGAGTTATCTTTATTAAAAATTAATACACTGTTAAAGGGTGCTTGAAAATGTATGCATATTTTATACTGCTACTCTACTCCTATGTTTTAAAGTAAATACCATAATATAATTCACCAGAAAAGAGAATCAACAAGCTCAAAGAAAAAATAACAACATAATGATGGCCACAATCATTTGTTAGTGAATCACGAACAGGCCATTAGAAATTACCTAGTCAGAAAAACAAACAGACAAAAAAGAGTGAAGAAATTATGGGTCACCATCAAGTCAACCAAGTATATGCATTATGGAAAGAGCAGAAAAAGAAGTACAACAATATTTTTGAAAACAATGATGGGAAACTTGCCAAATCTGTAGAGGAAAATGAACAACCAGATCTATGAATCTCAAAGAACTCCAAATATGTTAAATATAAAGGGAACTTCACCGGGACACATTATACTAAAATTCTCAAAAGTCAAAGACAAAGTAAAAATTTTGAAAGCAACTAGAGAACAGAAACCCATCATATACAAGTAAACCCCCACAAGGCTATCAGCAGACTTTACAGCAAAAACATAGCAGGATAGAGAGGTAGGGGACATTATATTCAAAGTGCTGAAAGAAAAGAAGTGGCCATGACGCATACTGCATGTGACAAGTCTGTTCTTCCAAAGTAAGGAGAGTGATAAGGCCTTTCCCAAACAAAAGCTGTAGTAGTTCATCACCACTAGAGCTGCCTTATAATAAATGCTTAAGGAAGTTCTTCAGGTTGAAATTAAAAGACAATGACAACCATGAAAACATATGAAAGTATAAACCTCACTGCAAAGGGAAGGATATAATCAAATTAATCAAATTCAGAATATACAAATAATGTAATAATGGTGCATAAATCACTTCTTACTCTAGTGTAAATGATAAAAGACAAAACTATTAAAATAATGATGGCTATAATCACTTGTTAGTGAATATACTATATAAAAATATGTACATTTTGACATCAATAACATCAAATATGTGGATGAAAGAAGTTAAAGTAGAGAGTTTTTATGTGCAACTTAAGTGAATTATAAGCTTAAAATGGACTACTAAAACTGTAAGATGTTTTGTGTAAGCCTTATGGTAACCACAGAGAACAAACTGGTATATCTACATGGGAAAAATAGGAAATAATCAAAGCATACCACTATTTAAAAAAATAAAAAGCATCACATTACAAAGAAAAGCAGCAACTAAAGGGAGAAACAGATAGCAAAACAATAATAGTAAGGAACTTAGATACTCAATTTTCAACAACAGCCAGATTATCCAAACAGAAAATCAATAAGGAAACAGCAAACATAAACACCACTATAAACCAAATAGACCTAACAGATGTATAGAACATTCCATCTAACAGCAGCAGAATACACATTATTTTCAAGAGCATATGGACAATTCTATAGTATGTATCACAGGTTAGCCTACAAAGTCAGTCTTAAATTTAAGATGGGAATTATATCAAGTATTTTTTCTCACCACAATGATGTAAAACTAGAAATTAATTTCAGGAGAAAAATAAACATGTAAATTAAACAACACACTCTTGAACAACCAATATGTCAAAGAAAAAATCAAAAGAAAATAAAATAAAAACTTGAGACAAATGAAAATAAAAGCATAACATTCCAAAACTTATGAGATGCAGCAAAAGCAGTTATAAGAGGGAAGTATATAGCAACAAATGCCTGTAGTAAGAAAAAAATCAAATGAATTACCCAACATCATACCTCAAGGAATAAGAAAAAGATGAAAAAATTAAGTCCCAAATTAATAGAAAATAGTAAATAAAAAATCAGATCAGAAATAAATGAAATACAGCCTAAAAAAACCAATTGCAAAGATCAATAAAACTAAGAGTTAGTTTTGGGGAAAACTATAAAAATTTGACAAACTTGTTGCTTGACTAACCTAGAAAAATTGAGAGAAGACTCAAGTAAATAAAATTATAAGTGGAATAAAAAATTACAAATGAAACCACAGAAATACAAAGGATCATCAAGACTACTCTGAGCAAATATAGGCCCACAAATTGCATAGCATAGAAAAAATGGATACATTTCTAGAAACATACAATCTACCAAGAGTGAATCATGAAGAAATAGAAAATATGAACCAACAAGTAATCAGTAAGGAGATGTAACTAGAATTAACAAAAAAAGAAGAAGAAGAAGAAGAAGCTTCCAACAAAGAGAAATCAAGGATCAGATGACCACAGGGTACACATTCCACCAAGCATTTAAAGAAGAATTAATACCAATCATTTTCAAATCCCACCAAAATATTAAAGACATGGGAATACTTACAAAATCATTTTATGATGCCAGCATTAATATATCCCCAAACCAAAAAAAAGATACTGTAAGAAAAGAAACTAAAGGCAGTATTCCTGACGATTATAGGTGCCAAACTTCCTAGCAAAATACTAGATAACCAAATTCAACAGATTACTACAGCAATCAAATCATACTTTAGGATCAAGTAAGGTTTCTCCCTGCATTGCAAGGATAATTCAATATATGCAAATCAAACAATGTAGTATGTGACATTAATAAATTGAATAACAAAAAGTACATGATCATCTCCACAGATAAAGAAAAAGTATTTGACAAAATTCAACTTACTTCTATAATGAAAATCTCTCAACAAACAAGGCATGGAAGAAATGTACCTCAATACAACAAAAGCCATATAAGACAAACCTATAATTCACATCGTACTCAAAGACAAAGAGTTGAAACTCCTTCCTCAGGAACAAGTCAGGAGCAAGACAAAGACGTCCACTCTCAACATTTCTATTCAACATAGTACTGAAGGTTCTAACCAGAACATTTAAACAAGAGAAATACAAATATCCTACTCAAAAAGGAATAAATAAAATTATGTTGTTTGCAGGCAACATAATCTTATGTAAAGAAACCTGAAATACTCCACCAAATAAAACACTTGTTAGAATTCTTTCTTTCTTTCTTTCTTTCTTTTCTTTTCTTTCTTTCTTTCTTTCTTTCTTTCTTTCTTTCTTTCTTTCTTTCTTTCTTTCTTCTTTCTTTCTCTTTCTTTCTTTCTCTTTCTTTCTTTCTTTTTCTCTCCTTCCTTCCTTCATTGCTTCCTTTTCCTTTCCTTTCCTTTCTTTCTTTTCCTTTCCTTTCTTTCTTTCTTTCTCTTTCTTTCTTTCTTTCTTTCTTTCTTTCTTTCTTTCTTTCTTTCTTTCTTTCTTCCTTTCCTTTCCTTTTCTTCTTTCTTTCTCTTTCTTTCTTTCTCTCATTCTTTCCTTCCCTCCTCCTTTCTTTTTTCCTTTCCTTTCCTTTTTTCTTTCTTTCTTGTCTTTCTCTCTCTCTTTCTTTCTCTCTTTCTTTCTCTTTCTTTCCTTCCCTCTCTCCTTTTTTCCTTTCCTTTCCTTTGTTTTCCTTCCTTTCCCTTCCTTTCCCTTCCCTTCCTTTCCCTTCCCTTCCCTTCCCTTCCCTCCCCTCCCCTCCCCTCCCTTCCCTTCTGTTCTTTTCTTTTCTTTTCCATAGTCTGGGTCTATCACCCAGGCTGGAGTGCAGTGGCATAATCTACACTCACTGCAACTTCCACCTTCCAAGATCAAGTGATCCCCTCACCTCAGCCTCTCAAGTAGCTGGAACTACAGGTGCTTGCCACCATGTCAAGCTAATTTTTGTACTTTTTGTAGAGACAGGGTTTCACCATGTTTCCCAGGCTGATCTTGAACTCTTGAGCTCAAGCAACCTGCCTGCTTTGGCCTCCCAAAGTGCTGGGATTACAGGCATAAGCCACTGTGCCCAGCCAGAACTAATAAGTAATTTCAGTAAAAATTCAGGATAGAAAATCCACTTGTAAAAATTAGTTGTGTTTCTGTACACTAACAAGCAATTATCAAAAAAAAAAAAAGAAAATTAAGAAAAATCTATTTACAGTACCATGAAAAGAATAAAATATTTAGGAATAAATTTAACCAAGGAGCTGAAAGACTCTTATATTGAAAACTATAAGATATTGATGAAAAAATTAAAGAAGACAAATAAATGGAAAGATATACCATGTTGATGGATTAGAAGAATTAATATTATAATATTACTACCTAAAGCCATATATATATTCAATGCAATCACTATCAAAATTACAATAACATTTTCCCCAAAATATTTACAGAATTCTATAGATTTTGTACAACTACCCAACACCCTCCAAAGCTAAATCAATCTGGAGCAGAAAGAACAAAACTGTAGGTATCACATTACCTGATTTTAATATGTATTACAAAGCTATGGCAATAAAAAAAAGGTAGGGTACTGATTTAAAACAGACACATAGGCCTATAAACATAACAGAGGGCCCAGAAATAAACCCACACACTTATGGTCAACTGATATTTGACAAAATTGCCTAAAACATGCACTGGGGAAGACAATCTCCTCCACAAATAGTGTTGGGAAAACTGGATATCCACATGTAGGAAAGTGAAATCAACCTCTTATCCTATGCCATACACCAAAATTAATTCAAAATAGATTAAACTCTTAAATTTAAGACATAGAGACATACCTACACCTATGGACATATATATACACATATGTACATATATATAAGATATTGTTCATCCTTAGAAAGGAAGAAAATCTTGTCATTTGTGACAACATGGATGAATCTGTAGGAAATTATGCTAGTGAAATAAGCTGAGCACGGAAAGACAAATACTCCATGATCTCACGTATCTATGGAATCTATAAAAGTCAAATTCGGCTGGGTACCGTGGCTCAGCCTGTAATTCTAACACTTTGGGAGGCGGGGGCGGGCAGATCACGAAGTCAAGAGATTGAGACCATCCTGGCCAACATGGTGAAACTCCGTCTCTACTAAAAATACAAAAACAAAACAAAGACAAAAAATTAGCTGGGCGTGGTGGCGCACGCCTGTACTCCCAGCTACTTGAGAGGCTGAGGCAGGAGAATCACTTGGACCCGGGAGGCGGAGGTTGCAGTGATCGGAGTTCGCGCCACTGCACTCCAGTCTGGAAACAGAGCGAGACTCCGTCTCAAAAACAAAACAATCAAAATCAAATTCATAGAAGCAGAGAATAGAATGGTTGTTGCCAAGTCACAAAGTGTATGGGAAAAGGAGGAGATGTTGGTCAAAGGGTACAATTTCAGCTCTGCAGGATGAACCAGTTCCGTAGATCTCACAATCTGCAGCATGGTCATTTTACACGTTCACTGAATCAACTTAATTCTCATGCCTGTCACAGAAAATCTTTATATACAGGAAAAGTGATACAAGCAAATCATAGCAAACAGGTCTTACTAGGATATTGTGAAATACCATACAAATGTAAGTATTAACAAACATCAGTGAAAGAAAATACATACAATCGTGGAATATCTTTACCACCAGTTTTACTAAACTGAAAAAGTATTATGTCTAAAGTTACTAAAGATGTGGAGAATTGGTACTTATAAATTCTGGGAAGAATTATCAATTGACATAGATTTAGGAAGACATTCTGACGATATCTATAAATATCAGTAGTTCATTTATAGTTACTCCTAACAATTATATCCGAATTATCTGACCTGGGGGGAAAAGCTCACTTATGTAAATTAGGAGAAAGTTGTTAAATTAATTGTAATTGGTAATAAACAAACAAGTGCAGGACAAGTTGAGAAATGACATCATAATTCAGGGAGAAAGCAGAAACAAATGAAAACAATAAAAGAAACATATGAATTTTAAGATAAATGATAGGAGACTCCATTAAGAATTGCTGTTGGGGAAGAACTATTAAAAGTAAGCACAGTAATAAAAATAAGATAAAAGAAAATTTGGCTGAGTTGGAAATGGGATTCAAGTTTTTTATTTTGTCTTGTTTTGCTTTTGGTTTACTTGGGATGTTTTTAAAAAATTTTAATCCAAAATGTTTAAAACATTCAAAATTCTATCATTCCTGTTACTGAGGATAGACTAGCTACATTTACGTAAAACACAGATCCCTAGATTCAGAGGGTTTATTTTATTATTTTGTTTTTCCATAAATTATTGGGGTACAGGTGGTATTTGGTTACATGAGTAAATTCTTTAGTGGTGATTTATGAGATCCTGGTGCACCCATCATCTGAGCAGTATACACTGCACCATATGTGTTGTCTTTTATCCCTCATCCTACCTCCCACTCTTCTCCACAAGTCCACAAAGTCCATTGTATTATTCTTATGCCTTTGCATCCTCATAGCCTAGCTCCCACGTATCAGTGAGAACATAGGATGTTTGACTTTACATTCCTGAGTTACTTGATTTAGAATAATAGTCTCCAATCTCATCATCCAGGTCACTGCAAATGCTGTTAATTCATTCTTTTATATGGCTAAGTAGTATCCCATCATATATATATGATATACATATCTATGATATATATATCACAGTTTCTTTATCCACTCATTGATGGGCACTTGGGTTGGCCCCACGCTTTTGCAGTTATGAATTGTCTGCACTCTACTGATTGACAAAGCAGGAAAAAGAAACAGATTCTTAGGGCTTCTACCAGAAAATGACACGTAGTAGATTATTTCACATCTTATTGGCCAAATCAAGTCACATTGCTAAAGATCTATGTCAAATAATCTAAGAGGAAATAAATATTTGATAAACAATATTAAAATAACTACCCATGGGAATGGTTTTATAAATACTAAAATATGGCTTAATGAAATTTTAAAATTCTGTTGTAAAGAAAAAAATTTCTAAGCATATGGGAAGGAAGCAATTGGTTAGTCAGAAACAAATATCAAATTGACAACAAACTTTATCTACATCAATAAATCTCAAATGGGAAAGTTGTGATAAAATGAATAGATTGTTATTTTGTTAAACCTTGCTAGGTGGCAGGGACTAGCTGAAAGAATATAACAGCATGACAATGAAAGTGACAGATTTTGGAGAGAAACAGGGAAGAACTAGTGAGGTGAAATCATTGCTAAGAAAAGGGAAATTGAGGAGTGGGTAGAAATAAACAAAAGAGGACATTTAGACAAAATTTATTGCCTGAAGTGCAGATATAATATGTTGTTTGTTTACTTATTAATTACTATATTAGGTCATTCTTGCACTGCTATAAAGAAATACCTGAGACCAGACAATTTATAAGAAAAGAGGTTTAATTGGCTCACAGTTTTGCAAGCTGTACAGGAAGCTTGGCAGCATCTGCTTCTGGGGCTGAATGCAAAGGTAGAGAAGGCACATCAGATGGAAAAGCAGGAGCAAGAGGGAGTAAGTGCCATACACTTTTAAACAATCAGATCTGATGAGAAATCACATCGTGAGTACAGCATCAAGGGGATGGTGCTAAACCACTCATGAGAAATCCACCCCATGATTCAATTCCCTCCTACCAGGCCCCACCTCTTATACTAGTGATTACAATTCAAGATGAGATTTGGGTGGGGACACATATCAAACTTATTTCAATTACACACACACACAGACATACATAAAATGTTTATTTTTAACATTTCTGACACAGTTTTAAAAATCATGAACGGGATGACCTAAAGAAATCTAGTCATATGTAGAGATTTCTGAGTGTTCTTAAGTATTTGAACCTGTCCCAGTGGGGTCAAGTTTCTCTGCTCTTGCCTCATTGAGTTTTCCAGCAACAAGCTAAAACTCTGCCACTACTGGAGTCTCACATGTACCAGTGAAGTATTGTCTCACAAAGTATCCTCAGATCTGAAAAAGGAAGGTAATGAAACAGTTCCCGTAAGCTCAGGTGACTTAGGGATCTACAGCCATTTTTTGTCCCTTTCCTTCTGATAGACACATTAAAAGTAGGAGATAAATTTATTTATTTATTTATTATACTTTATGTTCTAGAGTACATGTGCAAACATGCAGGTTTGTTACATATGTATACACGTGCCATGTTGGTGTGCTGCACCCATTAACTCATCGTTTACATTAGGTATATCTCCTAATGCTATCCCTTTCCCCGTCCCACTCTAGGACAGGCCCCGGTGTGTGATGTTCCCCACCCTGTGTCCAAGTGTTCTCATTGTTCAATTCCTACCTATGAGTGAGAACATGCAGTGTTTGGTTTTCTGTCCTTGCAATAGTTTGCACAGAATGATGGTTTCTAACTTCGTCCATGTTCCTACAAAGGACATGAACTCATTCTTTTTTATGGCTGCATAGTATTCCATGGTGTATATGTGCCACATTTTCTTAATCCAGTCTATCATTGATGGACATTTGGGTTAGTTCCAAGACTTTGCTATTGTGAATAGCGCCACAATAAACATACATGTGCATGTGTCTTTATAGCAGCATGATTTATAATCCTTTCGGTATATGCCCAGTAATGGGATGGCTGGGTCACATGGTATTTCTAGTTCTAGATCCTTGAGGAATCGCTACACTGTCTTCCACAATGGTTGAACTAGTTTACAGTCCCACCAACAGTGTAAAAGTGTTCCTATTTCAAGTAGGAGATAAACTTTTGCTTACCTATATGTATATAACTTTAAGAAGTCTGGTGACTCAGCTGTGGTTTTCTAAAAAATACTAGGCTGGTTATACTAAGCTAAACATAGGTCCTCATCCAGAAATCCTTTCTTAATTTCCCAACAGAATTATGTTCCTTTTCTCTATGCTCTTACTGTAATCATCACTATTTTTATAACTTTATTGAATTTCTGTTGAAGTAAAATAAATTGCACATATGTAAAAGGTACAATTTTATATGTTTTTAGATATCCCTGGAAAGTGAAACCATCATGATAATGAAGATAATGGACATTACTACCATCCCCAGAAGTTCCTTTATGGCTTTTTAAAATGTACTTCTTTATTCATCTTTATGCCTAGACAACTACAGGTGTACATTTTACTACTAAGTATACTCTTTTAAAATCTAGTTTATTTTACTCAGCATAATGATTTTGATATTCATCTATATTTTGTGTGTTTATTTATAGATTTTTTCTTTTTATTTCTGATTAGTATTTCACTGTATCCATATATTATAATTTTTTAATTAATTTAACTATTAATGGACATTTGGGTTGTTTCCATTTGGGGGCTCCTACGAATAAAGCTATTAAGAACGTTCATGCATAAGTCTTTGTGTGGACATATTGTTTTCATTTCTCTGGAGTGTATACCTAGAAACAGATTAACTGGATTGATTACTAATTATTTGCCATTTTAAAAAATCATGCAGGCCCGGCACAGTGATTTATGCCTGTAATCTCAGCACTTTGGGAGGCGAAGGCAGGCAGATCACAAGGTCAGATCAAGACCATCCTGGCCAACATGGTGAAACCCCATCTCTACTAAAAATTAAAAAATTAGCTGGATGGGGTGGTGTGTGCCCGTAATCCCAGCTACTTGGGAAGCTGAGGCAGAGAATGGCAGTGAGCCGCGATCATGCCACTGCACTCCAGCCTAGTAACAGAGTGGTACGTGGTCTCAAAAGAAACAAACAAACAAATCCAACTATTTTCCAAAGTGGATATAGCCATTTAAAGTTTCTATCAGAATTTTATGGGAGTCCTAGTTGTTCCAGATTCTCACTGACCCTAGGTATGACCAGTCATTTTAATTTTGGTCATTCTTATATGTATATGATGTTGTCAAATTTTGCTCTTAATTTGCATTTATGTGATGATTAATGATATTGGACATCATTTTATGTGATTATAGGCTTCTTTTGTGAAGTATCTGATTAACTTTTTTACTCATTTTCTTATTTTTATTTATTTATTCATTTTATTATTATTTTTTTTACTGAGTCATAAAGGTTCTTTGTATTTTCTGGTTGCAAGTTCTTTGTCAGATATAATGTTACAAATGTTACTTTTTCCAATATCCTGGCATATGTTTTTCTTAATGGTGTCTTTCAAAGAAGAAATTTTTTAAACACTTGATAATGTCCAGATTATCTTTTATTTTTCTTTTTTGTTTCTATGGCTCATGCTTTTTGTGTTCTGCGAATATGCTGCTTAACCTAAGGTTACAAAAATTGTCTCCTGTGTATTCTTTCAGAAATTGTACAATTTTTTTGTTTTATATTTAGTCTTAAAACGTATTTTGAGTTAGTTTTTGTGTATGCAGTTAGGTTAACAAATGTAAATATTTTTCATCTGTATAACCAGTTGATAAAGCAAAAATTATTGAAAAGACATTTTTTTCCCTCAATTTCCTTGGCATTTTTGCTGAAAATCAACGTTCCACACATGTATGAGTCTTTTTCTGGACTAATTATGGTTCCATTGATCGATATACTTAACTTTTTGTCAATACCAAACTGTCTTGATTATTGTCTGAAATCAAGTAGGGTAACTCCTCCAATTTGTTCTTCTTATAAAACAATTTATTGGTCATTATAAGTCCTCTGCATTTCTATATCAAAAATCTTGTTAATTTCTATTAAAAGAAACCCAGTGGTAATTTTTATTGGATTATTTTGGGTATATATAGCAATTTGAGAGAACAGCTCTTTCAATTATAACAAGTCTTCTAACTCCCAACTTAAGAACACAGTATCCCTTCCTATTTGTTTTTAAATTTTTTTTTCTCATTTTTTTTGGTATAGAGATCTTAGATACATTTGGTTACATTGAGCACTAAGTATTTAAAATTTTTGCAGCTACTACTAATGCAATTATCTTTAAGTTGTATTTTCACTTATTTACTGCTAATCAATAAGAATACATTTTGTATTTCAATAAAACCCATGTATTCCTGAAACCTTGTTAAATTTATGTATTAGTTCTAGTAGATATTTTTTGGATTCCTTGGGATTTTCAACACAGGAAATTATATTCTTTGGAAAAAAGTAACAGTCTTACTTTTTCCTTTCTGGACTTCATTTCTTTTATTTCACTTTATTGCCTTATTGCAATAGCTAGGACTTCGGATACAATGCTGAATAGAAGTGGTAAAACTTGGCATTCATGCTTTGTTTTTAATATTTTGGGTAACAAATTCAATCTGTCATCATTAACTATGATATTAGCTAAAGATTTGTTATAGTTAACTTTTATCGGTTTGTAGGATTTTCCAAATATTTCTAGTTTGTTGAGTTTTTCAATATACTTGTGCTTTTGATCATGTCCAACATTTTTTTCAAATCTATTGAAATGACCATATGTTTTGTTCTCCTTTATTCTAACAATAATGTGGTCATATTGATTACTTTTAACTAAAACGTAAAGTGAAATTTGCATCTCTGGGATAAGTCATACTTAGCCATGACATATTATCCTTTTTACATATTGTTTGATTTGGTTTATTATTTTAAAATTTTTGCATCCATATTCATGATTAATAATCATGTGTAATTTGTTTTTTTGAGTTGTTTTCTCGGGTGTTGAAATTAAATTTATGTTTTATCTTGTGGCTCCACTACCTCTAGATTATTGCCTTTGTTTACATCATTCAAGAGGGCTCAAAAACACATCATCTTCCAGACAGAAGGAGAAGGAAACAGGTGAAGAGGAGGGCATAGCCCTTTCTTTCTAGAGTACACCCAGAGAGCTGTCCACATTGCTTATATTTAAATCCTGTTTTCCAGAGCAATAGATATTAGTCACAAGTGAGAGTGCAGCTTTTATTTTGAATAGCCATGTAATTCCCTAAAAATGTGGTCTTCTGTTATTTTAGAGGACATTAAGAATATATTTTGAGGATACTTGGCTTTCTCTCTCTCTCTCTTTTTTTTTTTTTTTTTTTTTGGAGGCCAAGGCATCACTTTATTATTAATACAGCTGGTGCTAGAGATAGAATAAAGGAGGTACAAACACACTATAATGGAGAGAGGATAGAGAAAGAGAAGCTTGGATAGCGGCAGAAAGTAGAGGGAGGAAGAAAAGATTGCAACTAGAATTCTTCCTGTGAGACAAGGACTTGGGAAAGGTTCTCGAGTCTCTGCATTGTTTGTACCTTCAAGAAAAATAGGGCCTTGGAGAGGGACTTGCCGAAAGGTCACAAAGCCTATTGGCCAGCAGGTTTAAAAGCCAAATGTCCACTCCTGGACCAGGCTTTGAGCCAACTTGGTCAATGGCTGCTGGTGGGGAGGAGAAATAGAAAAACATGCCAAAACATATTTTAAAAAACATGTAAAAGAAAACCATAATAAAGATACAATATGACATAAAAACATACTTAAAACATGAAATACAATATATATATGAATATCAAAAACTATCAACTTCCATATGACATTCTAAAAGGTATAATAATCTAAAGATGTTTAACTTTAAGAAGCTCCTAAAGGTAACACCAACAACTGTTTTCCAAAACTGGAACAAGCTTTCCAAAATAGAATCTTTTGGCCACAGGTGGTGGCTCATGCCTGTAATTCAGCACAGAGGCCAAGGCAGGCAGATCACTTGAGCCCAGGAGCTTGAGAGCAGCTTAGGCAGCACAGTGGGACCCTGCCTCCACTAAAACATTTAAAAAATTAGCCGGGCATGGTGGCATGCACCTGTAGTTCCAGCTACTCTGGAGGCTTTCTCCTTTTTAAAAGTAATTAATGTGTTCAAGATTTAGGAAGATGATATGTGAAAGCATATTCCAAATCTTGTTATATGTAAATTCATTAGGATTTCTTTCAAGTTTTTTTGATGCAGATATTATATTATCTAAAATTAATATTAGAGGTAAGGAACAATTTTTTGATGTTTGTTTTGTGTTATTTTTGCTTCCCTGCAGAATCCCTAGTACACTGTGTGACATCAAATAAACAACAAGAACAAAAAAACCTCAACAAATATTTGGTGAATGACATAAAATGGGGAAACTGAAGAACAAAGAGCTACTCTTTATCTGCATGAAATTGGATTTCTCTAATGGCCCAAGTTTAAGAAAATCATCATGGAGATACGAAATTATTTTAGTTCATTCATTTATTTATTCCACAACTTTTGTTAACTCATTTCCAATATATAGCTTTATGCAAGATACACATGGTCACTGCACTCATGTAAGTCAAGATCCAGTGGAGAATATTTACAAAAGAGAGAGATACTTAGAAGGTAGGTGAATTCTATTGAGGGAATGCACAGATGTCACAGCCAGGAAAATTATTTTAATATTAACATTTGAAGATGTACGATTCATCAGCCAGTGTTGACTTATCTGTCACCTTCTACAGATAATATACACTAAAGTAATCTTGGTATTGATTGAATGAATAACTCACAAATATTTTAGGAAAACTCAATACTTCCTGGAATTTATTGGATGTGTCCAGTATTTTATGTTCCACTTCTCTTTAGCTTCCCCATCCTCCCCCAAGGAAGTCATTTGAGGCATATTCAGGTATTTCTTAAGTCCTCAGTGGCTAAGAAAACAACCTCAAATATAAATTTGTGGCAAATACTATCCTGACATGCTGCAGTCACGATCTCCCAAGTATTAATATTTCAAAAATAGTCATTGATGCCATTCTCTCCCAATAAGACCCAATATCTTAAAATAAGCTTCCAACATCTGTTTTTCAAATGATAACTTCTGATAGATTTTGGAAAAGAAAAAATACATTTCTGAGCATTAGGGTCAAATCTAAAATCTGAAATCACTTCTTAAATGAGATATATTAATTAATTTTATTATTATTATTATACTTTTTAAGTTCTACGGTACACGTGCACAATGTGCAGGTTTGTTACATATGTATACATGTGCCATGTTGGAGTTCTGAACCCATTAACTCATCATTTACCTTAGGTATATCTCCTAATGCTATCCCTCCCCTCCTCCCACTCCATGACAGGCCACAGTGTGTGATGTTACCCACCCTGTGTCCAAGTGTTCTCATTGTTCAATTCCCACCTATGAGTGAGAACATGTGGTGCTTGGTTTTCTGTCCTTGTGATAGTTTGCTCTGAATGATGATTTCTAACTTCATCCATGTCCCTACGAAGGACATGAACTCATCCTTTTTTATGGCTGCATAGTATTCCACGGTGTATATGTGCCACATTTTCTTAATCCAGTCTATCATTGATGGACATTTGGGTTAGTTCCAAGACTTTGCTATTGTGAATAGCGCCACAATAAACATACATGTGCATGTGTCTTTATAGCAGCATGATTTATAATCCTTTCGGTATATGCCCAGTAATGGGATGGCTGGGTCACATGGTATTTCTAGTTCTAGATCCTTGAGGAATCGCCACACTGTCTTCCACAATGGTTGAACTAGTTTATGGTCCCACTAACATTGTAAAAGTGTTCCTATTTCTCCTCATCCTCTCCAGCACCTGTTGTTTCCTGACTTTTTAATGATCGCCATTCTAACTGGTGTGAGATGGTATCTCATTGTGGTTTTGATTTGCATTTCTCTGATGACCAGTGATGCTGCGCAGTTTTTCATGTGTCTGTTGGCTGCACAAATGTCTTCTTTTAAGAAGTGTCTGTTCATACCCTTTGCCCATTTTTTGATGGGGTTGTTTGATTTTTTTCTTGTAAATTTGTTTAAATTCTTTGTAGATTCTGGATACTAGCCCTTTGTCAGATGGGTAGATTACAATGGATTTACAGCCAGATTCCACCAGAGGTACAAAGAGGAGCTGGTACCATTCCTTCTGGAACTATTCTAATCAATAGAAAAAGAGGGAGCCCTCCCTAATTCATTTTATGAGGCCAACATCATCCTGATACTAAAGCCTTGCAGAGACACAACAAAAAAAGAGAATGTTAGACCAATATCCCTGATGAACATCAATGCAAAAATCCTCAGTAAAATGTTGGCAGACAAAATCCAGCAGCACATCAAAAAGCTTATCCACCATGATCAAGTTGGTTTCATCCCTGGGATGCAAGGCTGGTTCAACATATGCAAATTAATAAACGTAATCCATCACATAAACACAACCAATGACAAAAACCACATGACTATCTCAATAGATGCCTTTGACAAAATTCAACAGCCCTTCATGCTAAAAACTCTCAATGAACTAGGTGTTGATGGGGCGTATCTCAAAATAGTAAGAGCTATTTATGACAAACTCACAGCCAATATCATACTGAATGGGCAAAAATTGGAAGCACTCCCTTTGAAAACTGGCACAAGACAGGGATGCCCTCTCTCACCACTCCTATTCAACATAGTGTTAGAAGTTCTGGCCAGGGCAATCAGGCAAGAGAAAGAAATAAAGGGTATTCAATTAGGAAAAGAGGAAGTCAAATTGTCCCTGTTTGCAGAGGATATGATTGTTTATTTAGAAAACCCCATCGTCTCAGCGCAAAATCTCGTTAAGCTTATAAAATATATTAATTTAATGCAAGATGAATGTGTAACCACATCTTCAGACATATTATGTCTTCAAGTAGTTGAATTGCTTCCAGCACTATGTCACCTTTTTAAACAGTATTTGACTCTACAACAATATAAATGTTCAAAAACCAAAACTTCCATGTCGATCTTTATTTCTGAAATTCTCTATACCAAAAAGCCATGGAACCATTGTCACAGGGAATGATTATTCACCTAGAAATATTTGCCTTTATACAAAGGACTCTAACCCCCAAAACGTTAACCTTTCGTGTAAGACTTTCAAGCTGACTTTGCTGTCAATCCAGAGTCAGACTTGGATGAAAGTCCCTTAGAGATTAACATAAAATTCTCTCCAGTATACAGTTTTAGGGTCCCAGAATATGTATTCTCCAAAGTATCAAATATGTGCATAATACCTTTAATGAGGTCAACTAAAGGTTTTGAGATAATCACAAAATAGCACAATACATAATCACCAATTTATAAAATAAATGGGCTCTGAAAAAGCAAAAGGTACTGTGGAATAAAGGGAAGCCTTGAATACTGCTGCACTGAATGCACATTGACTATAAATTAGTACAGCCCTTATGCAAAAATTTTGGAGTTTCCTCAAAAAACTAAAAGTAGAATTACTAGGTGAAAGAGCAATCTCACTTTGGGGTATCCACCCAAAATATTCTAAGTCAGTGTGTCAAAGAGGTGGCTGTACTCTCATGCTTATTGCAGCACCAATCACAATATCTACATATGAAATCAACCAAAGTGTCCATCAACATGTGAATGAATAAAGAAAATGTGGTATATATACACAATGGAACACTGTTCAGCCTTAAAAGGAAAAAAAATTTTGTCATTTGCAAAAACATGCATGAAGTTGGAGACTATATTTTTAGGTGAAATAAGCCAGGTACCGAAAGTCAACCACTACATGTTATCACTTATTTGTGGAATTAAAAGCAATCAAATTCAAAGAAGCAAGAGTAGAATGGTGGCTACCAGAGGCTGGGGGTGGGGATGGGGGAACAGGGAGATGATGGTTGAAGGGTACAAAGCCTCAATTAGATGGGAGGTATAAAATATTTTTCTTTGAGACATATTGCAGCGTGGTGAACATAATAATATATTGTACACTTCAAAATTGCTGACTATATTTCAAATGTTCTCACCAAAAGAAAAAAAGATACCTATTTAAAATGATAACTATTTGAGGTCATGGATGTTAATTAAGTTGATTTAATTATCACACATTATATTAATAAATTACAGCATCATTTTTTCACCCATAAATATACACAGCTTTATCAATTTACAATTAAAAATTGAAATTAAAAACAAAAACCCAAAATTCCAAATATACTGAGGAACAATTTCATAAAATTGATTATGAAAATTTTATAACTTCATTTATAACTGATACTTATACTTTCATGTTAAGTTTATAGCTGATACTTATACTTTCATGTTAAGTTAATGTGAAAGTGTAAGTATCTACTCAAAATTTCAGTTTCTTCACCTGAGATGCCCACTACTACTTTCTCATACTTTGCATGAGTTTTCTTATTTTATTCTCAGTACGTACAAGAGCTGAGATAGTTATTATCTTTCTGCAGTAAATATTCTGGCTTTGGGTTATTTTAGACATTGGCCTCTAATGTTCTGTTTATTGTAGACTCTTTCTAGTTTTCTAAACCAAAAGACACATGTACATTACCAATGATCTAAACTCTAAGAACAAAACTTAAGACAATTCCTAAAGTATGCACTTCATAACAGGAAAGTATGAATTACCTCGAATTCCCTGCCATGCTCTGCTACAATGACTCAGTCGTGCTACTACCTCCATTTTTTTTTTTTTTTTTTTTTTTTTTTTGCAGTCAATACAGCTTCTATCACTTGTATTTCCTACCACCCATCGTTGTAATCCAAGTACTTAAGTCAACATTAAACATAGTAAGATGATTTCCTGGCCATTTTCTGGTAGATTCATGTTGGTACTGTAAATGGAGGTATCCCTGTGACTCAATGAGGCAGAGCCCCAGGCAAAGGTTTATATGTTACCAATTTATCACCGAGTGAAATCCTGAGTCACAAGAGTGAAGAAAAAGGGAAACGAAGCAGAGAATGGAGGAGGTTCAGTAACAGGGTGTGCTATCAAGCTGGCCACCACTTGTTATCAAATGAAACATAGTAGATCTCTTGGGACTATCTTCTGGGAAGTTATACTAATTAGTGTTTGTAAAATGCTATACTTCATAAAAAGAAGACATGAACCACCTTCTAATTCCCTACAGTGTTCTGTTACAATAACCCAGTTGGTTTTTCATACAGTTTTTGTCCCCCATACTCATACCACCTATAGTTGTCCTCCATGTACTTGATTCATTGAACAGTCCATTAAAGAACAATGGGAGAAAAAATTATGGATCCTGTTTCCCATTGGTTTGTCCCATGGGATAGTAATTCCTCCCTGTCTCCTGATTGCACTTGCATGGGTGCCTAGCAGTCTTGTGCATCTCATGCTTTAGCACCAACAGAGAGGTTCCTGGGCTGGAGGTGAGAAGCACCTGACAGGTATGCAGCAGGGTGCTTTTGATATGTATCCACATGACATTGTTTGGAGATTTAATATGAAGTATAAGTATCTACCACAAAATGTGAGTTTCATCACATGACATGCCCACTACTACTTTGGTTCGCTTACAATTACTTCTGGAGAGTGAGACCAACCTCGACATTTGTTAATCTTATCAGTGTTCTAATTGCTCGAGCCATTCTGCACCCATGTAACTCCTCTACCTGGTGGCTTTTAATGTGTTTCTTCCTTATCTCAGGGAGGGAAGGGAAAGCCTATGCAAAGAACAATTGTGTCATGAAAGGTCACAGTTATTTGAAGCACTCCCAGGTGAGAGCCAAACACAAGCTATGGATCTAATAAAAATGCAAAAGCAATCACACGACCACTATTCGGCAAAGTTTAATCCGGATGAAATCACAGCAAATTGTTGCCAATACCTAGCTCCCCTCCATGTCTCTCAAATTTCCTTGCTCTCTCCCTTCCTTCTTCCTTCTCTTGTGGATTCCTTCTCTAAGGCTCTCTCTGCTGCTTATCTTGCTAACACTCATACCCTCCTATTCCACCAAGCTCCTGGACTGTTCTTCCATATTAACATAACAAACCTGTGCCTGCATTTGTAATGTTTGCTCCCCAGCTCTCCTCTCCCAGTGTGCATCCTGTTGTCAATATTCACAGGCCGAAGGTAGAGTGTGGAAAGTCATGCTAAACGTGAACCAGCATAGTATTTTCCTGACTGGATGCATTTGTTGTTTCATCTGCTGCTACAAATAAAGGCACAAATGCTAGAGCAGTCATATGTGACCCTTTGTGCTCCAATGGGAGTGGCATAATGGCTCATGTGTGTGCTGTGGTGTCTTTCCAAGATCTATCTCTCAGGACCCTGGATAGTCAGTGTGCTTTTGGCATATTTTCTTTGAATGGAATATTTAAATAGGGTAAATATGGCCATTCTTTTCCTCCACTTAGTGCTGGCCGAACAAATAAGACCCACCAAATTTATATGCCCAATTACTTTTAGGTTAACAAGCTCTGAAGTGCTGTGGAAATGCTCCCCTAGAGTTTCATTGTGGGTTAATGGAGAATCATCCAGGCTTTCTTCAGGACTATTAGAATAATAAACACTAGGCAGTGCCATCAATTAGATATTGTGCCAGGACCATCACTCAAGTGGACAAGTAATTCAGACCATTCCCCAGGGAAAATTGGCCTCAGTGATCTCTGCTTTTTGCCAAGAGCTGGGTGAGAGACAGGGAAGCATTATTCTTCCAGGGATACAATGTGGAGCCCGTAGGAGAGGCTCTCCCAGGGCCTAGAACTGGAGACGTGGTGTAAGAAGGATAAACAGGAGGTGCTGATGCCAGCAAAGGGGATCCTGCTCTTATTCTTTAGGACAAAGAAAGTCAATTGACCCAGTTCTCTTCTCTGAATGGCAAAACAAAATACAGGAAAACCTCACTATTGCAGAGCAAATGCATATGGACGTGTCTGTGTGTCTTTGGGGAGTGGGAGGGGAAGAGATTCTAGTTTGAGTATGTAGAAAATAAAGAAAAACAATGAATTTTAATATACTTTTAAGGTAGTTTAATATCTTTCAAATACATACAGTAGATGGAAATACAGAGTGGCAAATTGTTTTCTAATACAGGTCTTTAGGCACCTTTTTTTTTTTTCCCCCACACACATAAGGATGACTTATAAGTAGTGTGTCAATTAACTGCTTATAAATAGTACTTCTCAGGTGCCAGAGGGCCCTTGAAAACAGTTGTTTCTTCGAAGTGTTTTAAATATGTCTCTAGCATGCTTATGTATACCATAAATTATTTAGGAAACCCTTTCTCTATTGTAAGCATAAATATAAAATTCACTTCAGTTCTAATAATAATTGTCAAAAAATTTTATATGATGCTGTCTGATATATTTTGTTGCTGGATAACTAGTACTCCACAAACTTAGTTGCCATTATACAGAAACAGTTACTTTATAGCAATGAATTTTTATTTCTGAGAGACAGTAAGAAATAGAAAAACCAGCCACAGACTGACAGAGTGCTTTGACATTTCCAGTCCTAAAATGATTTTTTTTTCTAATCATTACCGTAAGGTCACATTTTAAACCAAAGACCAGAACTGGGGTGTGTGTGTGTGTGTGTGTGTGTACCAACTGTTTACCAGTTTCACAAATAATGAGGCCATTGGTAACTGCCCATTTTGTTAGTGAGTTAAACTTCATAAACAATGTGGTATTGATACAGAAGTTCCAAATTTTAAATTTTTATTCAAATTTTATGGACCTTGATGTGTATATGAACACATACACGTGCACTTTTTCTTTTCAACGTTTAATTATTGAAAGAGAGATCAAATAAGACAATTTTTTTTTTTCCTCCCTTGGGTATGAAAGGTAAGGTAACATTCCCATTTTACTGAGAAAACAGGAGCTTCAGATGGCTTTATATTCTTACCATAGGCATGGTGTTTCAGACAAGAATTCCAAAAGCAAATGAAGAATGTTTCTAAATCTTTCAAAAAGAAACAATATAATAATTTATTTTGTCATTCAACAGTAATTTATTGAGCACTTCCCAATTTGCCTGACTGCATTGTAGGCACTGCAGATATATCAGTGAATAAAATAATGCAGTTGCCATCATGAAGCTAGCATTCAAGTCCTTCTTTATTCTTTTGCTAGCTTTTAACTACCTAATTATGATAGCATACTACACTTGCATTCTTCTTTACAATTTGTCATACATTTTCACATGCATTATTTCATTTCAATTTTGATTATCACAAGAATCATATGAATTAGACAACATGTTACTAGCTCCAATATACAGTTAAGCAAACTGAAGCTCAGTGAGGTTAATTAATTTGTGCAAGTTTTCCCGGCTTGTTAAGAGAGCCAACGCTCCACCCAGAACTTCTAATTCCACATTTGGGTTCTCCCAAATACAGCAAATAGAACTGCTATTTCTTCACAGAGGCAAAGAGGAGCACGTTCAGGGTTATTTATCTTTTAATCTCACCTCAAGCTTGTAGTGGATTTTGCACTTGGCAATGGCAGGTTTTGATTCTATATTTACAACGCACTTGTCTTCCTCTTACTACCCTATCCCCCTGCCAGTCTTCTATCCCACAGTTTCCAAAATGGCACAGCTATTCAAGTCATCTTTCTATCTAAGCCCACATTTTTCACCATCATTCTGTCTTCTTGGAATGAGAGCTTGTCCATATGGAAATGCCTTCAGTTCCAAATAATTCAAGAGCAGCATCTCTAGCACTAGGATGTCAGCAAGAATTCATCACATCAAAACTCAAGAGTCCGCAGTTGGTGACATTCTGCTTCCCTGTTCAAAGGGACTTAAAATAATGTCTGAAGAGAGTCTTTTGAGAAGACAACCTTGGGTGCTTATATTTTAAAGCTAGCATTTCCACAGTAACACTGACATTATGAATACAGGATGGAAGCTTCACTTTATTGCTTAAGGCTGTTATTTGAAACTATCCCAGATTTAATATATCTAGAATCCACTTCATCTCCCTGGCTTTATTATTTCCACACACTAAACCTTAGCATTTATTTAGGTGGCAGGTAACATTATTCCTGCTAAGAACTAGAGCTGCTTCTCAAGGGTTATGCCAACCTAGATGTCTTAGATATTGCATTTTGGGAGCTTCTGATTTTCCTTAGATTCTAATCCATGGATTTTTTAAAAAATAAGAATCTGAAAGTACCAGATTTGAAGCCATTAGTACAGCTTTCTCAAAATAGTAACACGTTAAAAAAAGAAACTAAAAATATTATTTGAGAAAAAAAATTAATAGGGAACAATTACCTTTGCCCCCTTTGAAGCATTTTCTGTTTTTTGTCTCCCCTTAAAACTCAGTGGCAGGTTTCCTAGGCTTCCTGAAATGGGCCCCAAGAGTGACACAGTGGAAAAGTCCCCACTTGATTACAGCATGTTCTTTTTATGTTAAATGGCTGACAATGCCATTAAGCATTGTGCCTTGTGTTATGAGCACAGCTAGATCTGAAGCTGAAATGCTGGGCCCCTGGGCAGCTGGTAATTTCATCCTAAACCCAGGCAGCTAAACAATAACGAATAATGTGTCCATCGTTTGATCTGCTTTAAATGAAAGACCTGGTTGTGTACTCTGATGGAACACGCAGCAAGATTCTAACACTCTTTTCTTAACCAAATCCTCCACTCTAGCTTTCTCCACTGTGGAAGAAAAACAACCAACAGGGGACTTTTTTTTTTTTTTTTTTCTAGAAGAGGAGTCTGGAAGTAATTTTGAAATTTACTTTTAAATATTTGGTGTGATTAAGGGAGGGAAACTGGACAAAGAGCAATACAACTTACCTATTTATCTGTTTGTATGTGTCTTAATTTTTTGTGGCATGTATGAATAGATTTAACAGAAATTTCTATAACTCCATGGCATTTTCTATAGGGATAATGAGTGGATGAGACCACCTGGTGCTGATAGTATTCTCAAGGGCTCACACTGGAGGAGATAAAAGGCATAGCTTAGAAGACTTGATGACAATATTTCACAATTATAAATCATTTATCTAGCTCTAAACTCACAAGATGACAAACTAGGACATAAGAGTAGATACCACTGTCACACTTGATCATGTTTTTTTCCTTCAATATCTAATTAGAAAACTTTCTCTCCTTTTTTTTTTTTTGAGACAGGGTCTTTCCACTCTGTCGCCTAGGCTGGAGTGCAGTGGCACAATCAGGGCTCACAGCAGCCATAAACCCCAAGGCTCAGGTGATCCTCCTGCCTCTCAGCCTCTCTAGTAGCTGGAGCCATAGGCACACAACACCATGCCAGACTAATTTTTGTATTTTTTGTAGAGACAGGGTCTCAGCATGTTGTCCAGGCTGGTCTTGACCTCCTGGACTCAAGCAATATGCCCACCACAGTCTCCAAAAGTGCTGAGATTACAGGAATGGACCATCGTGCCCGGCCTAGAAAGCTCCTCTTAACGTGATCCTTTTTTATATTTAATCCTAGTTTGGGGCAGAGACCTAAAGTTCAGACTTGTGTCACTGTCCAAAAGTATGTTTAATCTGAAAGCCACAGAATTTTATATGCAAATACAATTACACCTACTTTATATATAAGTCAGGTATATAGTGGTTAGGAGCATAAACTAAGAGTTAGACTTCATATTCTGCCACATACGTCACCTTTAGTAAGTTACACTTACCCCACTGTGTCTCAGTTTCCCTGTTTATAAAGTGAGGATGGCAAGAGTAACTAAATCATAATGGTGTTGTGAATATTAAATGTATTAATCTATACAAAGAACTGGGAGCAGTGTCTGGCATATAACAAACATCATATCCGTGTTTGCTCCTGTAATGATGGCTGTGATTATGGTTATTTTTGTTATTTTATGGTAATTCACATTTTTTTCTGACTTCCAGGCACATGTTTTATATTTTAAAAACTTAGTGCCTCCCATCAGGTGTATTTTCTTTGTCCCTCTTCTTTTTGATGGTTTTAAACTGGCAGGTAGATGGGGGAGTGATAAGGCTTGAGAAACTGCTAGAGTAATATCGCTGGGAAAGTAGCCAAAACTGCACTAAAAAAAATAAAAAATAAAAAGCCATTGCTGCTTATTTCTGAGATTTCCATTCCAGATGGACATTGTTGTATCTGATCATTGGTCCAGTAATGTAAAGTGCCCTTGAATGGGAAATGAGCAGCTCCCTGACAATGGCGATCCTCTGAGAGGGAGCCAGGGACTCAGTATTCTCACAACCTTTAGGGAGGAGTCTGCATGCCTCATCATCTCAAAGCATATCTCCATACCCTCATAATAAAACTCCCATTTTCCTTTTTCTTCCTCCTTATTTTTCCTCCCTCTCTTCCTGCTTTCTCCCAGCAATCTTTTGGACTCACTTCTGAGCTTGTAGGAGATTTTGTAATCTACCCTATGACACTTGGGGGCTGTAAGAAACTCAGGGCTGCGAATGGCTATGCTTTGCTTCTAACATCTCTCATAGCTGCTTATTCCATTTCTAGAAATGATTAGCACAGCCTGGTTTTTCTCTATTCTCATATCCCTCAATTTCAAAGGAGGCATTTTATCAACACTCCAGTCTCTTCTCCCAGCTCAGTCTTTGGGAAGTTTAAGGGAAGACCACAAAAACAGATCTTTTGCTAAGCTTCTCAAATCCTTCCAGCTTAACTGCATTGCTTTCTCTCACTTGGAGGGCTCTTCCAGAGTCTCAGCGTTTGGTGGAAGGGATAGAGAAAGAAATAAATTGCTGTATCATCCAAGTCTTTTCTTTCTCTCACATACCTTAATCTTTAGCTTTTAAACTTAGTGTTTAGCATCTTTATTTTTCTGTCATTGCTCTAATAATGTTTTCATTGGTGTATGTCAGCCCATGTTGTTTACCTGGAATGCAGGTAGCTGGACAGAGAAAATAATGTGCTGATAGTGAATAGAATTTTATTCTGCCTCCAAAATCTCGATATAATCAACACAAAGTAGGAAAAAGGGATTTGTATATTTTCCTACTTGTCACATTCACATTTATAGCAAATTTCCTAAGTCTCCAGAAATAGCTATTTTAAACATAATTCCAAGATTTAAGTAAGTTCTGCCAAACTTTAACATTTTGGCATAGATATTCATTTGGGATAGACTGCCACTTAAAGCTAACAGCCCCAACAAAATAAATAATTTGTGGCAAAATTTTGAGCATCTATTATAGACTAGCATCTATGTTGAGTACTTTTACTTTGCCTCTGTTTTTTATTCATTTCAAAGTATTTATATGAAGCTATACTAGGTGTCAGCCACAGCTCAAAAAGCTGGAGACAGCATAGGCTGGAGATAGAATATTCTACTGGGGGAAATACATAATAAGTACATTTGCAACCAAAACAATTTCTGTAAATAGATCACTAAAGCAAATAAGCTAGAGTTATAGGACTGGTGTGGCAGCAACTTTGGGTGATGATATGGCTTGGATGTGTGTCCTTTGCAAACCTACGTTAAAATGTGATCTCCAATGTTAGAGATGGGGCTAAGTGGGAAGTATTTAGTTCATGGGAATAGATCTCTCATGAATAACTTGGTGCTGTCCTTACAGTAATGAGTGGGTTCTCACTATGAGTTCACACAAGATCTGGTTGTTAAAAAGAGCCTGGTGCTTCGTCCCCCTCTCTTGCTCCTTCTCTTACCATGTGATATGCCTTCTCCCCCTTTACCTTCTGCTAGGACTGTAAGCTTCCTGAGTCCCTCACCAGGAGCAGATACCAGCAACACATTTCTTATAGAGTTTGCAGAATCTTGAGACAAAATAAACCTTTCCATTTTCTTTATAAATTACCCAGCCTTAGGTATTTCTTTATAGCAATGCAAAATTGACTAATACAGATAATTGGTAATGTGGAGTGAGGTGTTACTCTAAAGGTACCTGAAAATGTGGAAGTGGCTTTGGAACTGGGTAACAGGCAGAAGTTGGAAGAATATGGAGGGCTCAGAAGAATACAGGAAGACAAGGGAAAGTTTGGAACTTTACTTAGAGACTTTGTAAGTAGTTGTGAACAAAATGCTAACAGGAATATGGACAGTGAAGGACTGGCTGATGAAGTCTCAGTTGGAAATGAGGAATGTATTGGGAACTGGAGCAAAGGTCACCCTTGTTACACCCAAGCAAAGAAGTTGGCTGTACTGTGTCCATGCACAAGGACTTTGTGGAAGGTTGAATGTAAGAGTAATGATGTAGGGTATCTGGAGGAAGAACTTTCTAAGCATCAAAGCATTCAAGAAGTGGTATGGCAGCTTCTTATAGCCTATGAACAGATATGAGAGCTAAGAAATAATTTAAAGTTGGAATTTATAAGGAAAAGGGAAGAAAAATGTAAAAAATTGAAAAATTTGCCACCTGGCAAGGTGATAAGGAAGGATAGAGTTTTTTCAGGAGAGGAATTGAAGCAGCTATGAAGCAACCACATCCTAGAGAAATTGTCATGACTAAAGGAAAGCCAAGTGCTAGTAGCCCAGACAATGGGAAAAAAGGCCTTCAAGGCAGTTCAGAAAGATTTCTACCAGGCTACTCCTACTATCACAGGCCCAGAGTCCTGGGAGGAAAGAATGGCTTCAGGGAACAGGTTCACAGCAGGACTTCCCTGCTCAGCCTAAGGATACTGTTCCCTGTATCCCAGCCACTCTGGCTCCAGCCTTGGCTCAAAGAGTTCCAGGTGTAGCTTGGGCCACAGCTCTGCAGGACTCAACCAGAAGCCTCAGTAGCTTCCATGTGGTGTTAACTCTGCAGTTGCACAGAGTGCAAGAGTGAAGGAAGCTTGGCAGCTTCCAACTAGATTTCAGAGGTTGTATGTAAAAGCCTAGGTGCCCAAACGGAAGCCTCCCACAGGGGCAGAACTCCCACAGAAAGACTCTGTTAGGGCAGTGCTCAAGAGAAATGTGGGGTTGGAGCCCCTAGACTGAATCCCCATCAGGGCACTGCCTAGTGGAGTTGTGGGAAGGGGGCTTCTGCCCTCCAAACCGAAGAATGGTAGAGCCACCAATAATTTACACCTGAGACTGAAAAAACTGCAGGCACTCAACTCCAACGCATGACAGCAGCCACAGGGTCTGCACCCAGGAAAGCGACAGGTACGGAGCTGCCTATGACCTTTGGAGCCCATCCCTTGCACCTGTGTGCCCAGGATGCAGGACATGGAGTCAATGGATATTATTTTAGAACTTTCAGATTTAAATGACTTCTTTCTGGGTTTCAGACTGGCGTGTCATCCGTTGTCCCTTTCTTTGGCTGATTTCTCCCCTTCGGAATGGGAATATTTACCCAACACCTGTACCATCATTCTATCTTGGAAGTAAATAACTTGTTTTTGATGTTATAGGCTCATAGGTGGAACTAACATGCCTTGAGTCTCAGATGAGATTTTGGACTTTTGAGTTGATGCTGAAATGAGTTGAGACTTTGGGGACTACTGGGAAGGGATTATTAGATTTTGCAACGTGAGAAGGACATGAGATTTAGGGGACCAAGGTCACAATGATATGGTTTGGATATTTGTCCTCTCCAAATCACATGTGGAAATGTGACTTCCAATGTCAGAGGTGGGCCTATGGAAGGTGTTTGGGTTATGTGGACAGATCCCTCATGAATGGCTTGGTGATATCTTCATAGTAATAAGTGAGTTTCCATTCTATGAGTTCATGCAAGATCTCATTGTTCAAAAGAGCTTGCTCTCTCCCTTACTCCACTCTGGCCATGTGATACAGCCACTTCTTCTTCGCCTTCTAGCATGACTGTAAGATTCCAGAGACTCTCGCCAGAAGCAGATGCTGGCACCACACTTCTTGTACAGCCTACAGAACCATTAGCTCAAATAAACATCTTTTCTTTATAAATTACTCAGCCTTGAGTATTCCTTTATAGTAATGCAAAATGGTCTAATATAGGTAATGAGGGGAAAACTGTCTGAAGAAGTGGCTTTGGGATTTCCCTGAATGGTGAGAAGGATATGGTTTTATAGCAATCTGAAGGAAGAACATTCCTAGCAGAAGAGATGCTATCCACTCATTCTGTCTGCAGCCATAAATGTGGTCACTAATATTTCAATTTTATTGATATAGATGACTCAGTGATTTTAGGAAATTTGCCCATGTTTACACAGGTAATGACTAGAAAAATTAGAATTTGAGCAAAGTTCTGTTTGAATCCAAAGCTCTTTTAAATAAGATATACTGCTTCTCATTAGAAAAGCCAGACTACCCATCTGTAGATGATGGAAGAAATATTTACTCCGTCTTCTCTATTAGGTCAGAACCATTTCCTGTAGATTATCCCACATTAGGAATACTTTATTTACTTGCTTCCTTCATTTAGAAGTCCTGTTGACAAAGAGCTGTGAGAAGATGCAAGTTATTAAAAGAACGGAAACCAAGAATGCCTCTTGGGAGTCAACAATTATTTTGACTCTCTTTCTGTAAACCTTTCTCACATTTTGAGTATCTTTAGCAGGCCTGCAAGGGAAGTGAGTTTTAAATTAATTTTCTCCTGGCAGGTTGTATCTGTAATAAATTGAAGAACTCCACAAAACCATCCACATAGCTAGGTGTTTAATAGCTCAGTCACTTCCGTGCCCCATTGGGGTCACTTTGGGTTATTTTTTCCTTTCCTCCCATCAAGAGTAACATGGGGTCTTAACAAGACTTGGAAACAATTTTGATATCAAAAACTAAGAGACAGCTCTACTTATAATAAACTTTAATATTAGGATATCAGCAGAACCTGCAGTGCTATGGCCAGAAATGACACTTTTATTATCTTTTCCTTTGAAACTGATAAATTGGTCCTGGCTAAGGGCAGCCTTTTTGGCTGGCACCTTAAAAAAAACTCAAGGAAAAAGTAACTGACTATCACTGGAGTTATTTAAAGCTCTGTAGAAAATTCTGATAGACAAAATTTCACGTGGTTGTTGTCACTGAGTGCTAAGTCCCAGACCAAATGAAAAGGGACATTAGGGACATTGTGTGTGTATGTGTGTGTGTGTGTGTGTGTCTGTGTGTCAGAGAGAGAGAGAGGGAGGAGAGATACTGAGACCAATAGTGAATATTTAGGTTTGGGTTCACTTTAGATTTTGTCAATTGAACAGTCTCACTAACTTTAACAAATCAAACATTATCTACATGTAGCAGGCTGCAATTATTGTTTATCACATTCATATCCATAATTAAGATCATGAGCAAAACAAAACCCTGCAAGAGCATTTTAACAATGTCACATTATTTTTGAACACTATTAGGTACTTTTAAAAGGTACTATTAGATTTTATTTATTTGTTTTATTTAATTTTTTCCAGCTTTATTGCGGTATAATTGAAAAATAACAATTTACATATTAAAGGTGTATAATGTGAGGTTTTGACATACATATACATTGTGAAATGATTATCGCAAGCAAGCTACCTGACATATACATCACTTCATGTAATTACCTTTTTTTTGGTGTGGTGAGAACATTTGTCTACTCTCTTAACAATTTTCAAGTATACAATAAGCATTATTAACTACAGTTACCATACTGCACATTAGATTTTCTGAACCATTCAATCCTGCATAACTGAGACTTTGTACCCTTTAACGAACATCTCTCCATTCCCACTCCCCTACCCCAGCCCCTGGCAGCCATCGTGTTATTCTCTGCTTCTATAAGTTGACTTCTATAGGTTCACTCACATGAGTGAAACCATACAGTATCATATAGCTTGTCCAAGAGTGATTTATCCCTGTGGTGCACAGATGGTTTGACATATGCAATTCAGCAAATGTGACATACTACATTTGTAGAATGAAGGATAAAAACTATATGTTCATCTCAATATGTGCACACAAAGCATTTTACAATTTTTAATATGCATTCGTGATAAAAACTCAACAAATTAGGTGTAGAAAGACTACTTCAACATAATAAAAGTCATATGTAGCAGGTCCACAGTTAACATAATGAAGTAAATAGCTGACAATATTTCTTCTAATAGCAGGAACAAGACAATGATACGTATCTTGTCACTTCTATTCAACATAGTACTGGAAGTCCTAGCCAGAACAATTAGGCAAGACAAAGAAATAAAAGCCATTCAGTCAGAAAGAGAAAAGTAAAATTGTCTCTATTTGCAGATGACATAATCTTATAAATAAAAAACTGTAAAGAATCTACCAGGAACCTCTTAGAACTAATAAATAAATTCAGTAAATTTTCAAGATACCAAATTAAATAGAAAAATCAGTCGCCTTCCTATACACTAGCAACAAACTCTCCAGAAAAGAAATTAACAACTCCATTTATAACAGCACTAAAAAGAATACAATACTTAGGAAAACATTAACCAAGTAGGTGATAGATTTATAAATTAAAAACTATGTGACATTGATGAAAGAAATTGAAGAAGAGACAAATAAGTGGAAAAATATTATTTGTTCATAGATTAGAAGAATTAAAAATGCTCATAATAGTCAAAGCGATCTACAGATTCAATATAATCCCTGACAAAATTCCAATGGTATTTTTCACAGAAGTAGGCAAAACCATCCTAAAATTAATATAGAACCACACAAGAAACAATAGCCAAAGTAATCTCAAGCAAGAAGATCAAATCTGGATGAATCGTGCTATCTGATTTCAAAATATATTACAAAGCTATCATAATCAAACAGTATGGTACTGGCATTAAAACAGACATATAGGCTTGGTGCAGTGGCTCATGCCTGTAATCCTAGCACCTTGGGAGGCTGAGGCAAGCGGATTGCCTGAGCTCAGGTGTTTGAGACCAGCCTGGGCAACCCGGTGAAACCCCGCCTCTGCTAAAATACAAAAAATTAGCCAGGTGTGGCTGCGTGCACCTGTAATCTCAGCTACTCAGAAGGCTGAGGTAGGAGAATTGCTTGAACCCCTGAGGTGGAGGTTGCAGTGAGCCGAGATCATGCCACTGCACTGCAGCCAGGGCAATGGAGCTAGACTCCATCAGAAAGAAAAGAAAAAAGAAAAGAAAAGAAAAGAAAAGAAAAGGAAAAAGAAAAGAAAAGGGAAGGGAAGGGAGGGAAGGAACAGAAGGAGGAAGGAAGGAAGGAAAGAAGGAGGGAGGGAGGGAAGGAAGGAAGGAAGGAAGGAAGGAAGGAAGGAAGGAAGGAAGGAAGGAAGGAAGGAAGGAAGGAAGGAAGGAAGGAAACAGACATATAGACCAGTAGAGCACAATAGAAAGTCAAGAAATAAATCCACATATTTGTGGTCAATTGACCTTTGACAAAGTTGCCAAGAACACACATTGAGGAAAGAAGTGAGTCTTCATTAATTGGTGTTGGAAAAATTGGATATCCAAATTCGACCTTTATTTTATACCACATAAAAATCAACTCAAAATAGATTAAGTAATTAAATGTAAGGCTGAATACTATTGAACTATTAGAAGAAAACACAGGGAAATGCTTCTTGACATTAGATTGGACAATTAATTTTTGTATATCTCCTCAAAAGCACAAGCAACAAAAGTAAAAATACCTAAGTAAGATTTCATCAAACTGAGAAGTTTCAGTGCAGCTTAATTGTTGTTAATTCAACAATTAGCAAAGTGAAGAGACAATCTATGGAATGGGAAGATATATTTGCAAACTATACCTTCAACAAGGAGATAACATCCAAAATACATAGGAAACTCTCATAACAACAAGAAAACAACCCAACAAAAATATGAGCAAAGGATTTGAATAGACATTTATCAAAGGAAAAAATATAAATGTCTAACTGGTATATTAAAAATTATGCTTAACTTTACTGACTATCAGGGAAATATAAATCAAAACCACAATGAGATATCACCTCACTCCTGTTAAAATGAATATTATCAAAAATAAAAAAGATAACAAATACTTGGGAGGGTGTTGAGGAAAGGGAACCCTTTATACTATCAATGGGAGTATAAACTGGTATAGCCATTATGGAAAATAGTATCGAATTTCTTCAAAAATTAAAAACAGCACTGTCCTATAATCCAACAATCTCATTCTGGCTATATAACCAAATAAATTGAATTAGTATTAGTATCTCAAAGAGATATCTACACTTCCACATTTGTTGTAGCATTACTTACGATAGCCAAAACCAAGTTCCATCAATGGACAAATAGATAAAGAAAAGGTGGTGTGTGTGTATGTGTGTGTGTCTGTGTGTGTGTGTGTGTGTGTGTAACGGGATACTATTCAGCCTTAAAATGGAAGGAAATCCTGTCATTGTCATGGATGAACCTGGAGAATATTACGGTAAGTGAAATAAGCCAGGCACAGAAGTAGAAAGACTGATTGTCAAACTATTAACAAGTTTAGCATCATTTCCTCTAAGGGAATCAATGAACATGTTATTATTAATATTTTCCCAAACTGTCTAGAAATTCCTAATTGCAAACTTCAGAAATCCATCTCAGATGTGCTATGATGGTGAACAGAAATACTGTAATTTCATAAATAAGCCCATTTTGCCATGAATATTCAGCATAATATCTTTGGAGATCCAGAGGCACACACTGGCTCTTGTGTGCGCTGGCACTTTGCAACTAAAAGAAGCTCCCCTTTACTTCATCTCTCACTTCTTGATTTCAAAATTAGAGTATTATTTGTGAAAAATCCTGTGTCTCTTCTCTATATAGTTAAACATGTAGGCTCACATTCCCGGGCACAGCCTACTTTTCAGAGTATACTACCAATTCTGTGGACAGAGAAGTGTGCTGGTTTTTTCTTTCTCTAACATGGTTCACTTGATTCTAACTTTTGTCATCACCGCAAGTTGTTTGTGAAAGATTTTTAGATACTATAATTTTTAATTTTGGATGAGAGATTTTAGAACTGAAAAGACTAAAAATTATCTAGTTTACTCAGTTACAGGTACAGAGCTGAGGCCTAGGGAGATAAAATTACAAAGATGGAGGGAAGCTGATTTACTGTGTAAACTCAGGACTGGATTTTAATTTTCTTGAACCACTTGATGCTTTTCTCACTATACCATGGTGCCTGTCCTAGTTGATCAGGAAGCTTACGTTTTTAAAATAGAAGAGAACAGCAAGAAGGTGATGGAGTATTCCATAGCTGACAAGGGAGCCTACTGATTCTCCCCAGCACCAGTAGCATCTGCACAATTAATCAGTTTTCTCCAAGTAATTTGAGCATGCTTCTACTTGGAAGTTTTAATTGATACTTACTACATTTTAGTTGCTTAGTCCTCAGAGTACTGATGTTAATGAGCTACACCAACAGGAAATCAGGTGGAATTTTAGCTCCTGCCTGGAATTTAGGTAACTACCTCAGCAACTCTGTAGTGCCTTCACCCACTTGCGGAAGCCATGTTCTTTCTGAATGAAGCAACACCCAAATGACAAAGGCTCTCTCATAACACCATGAGAATCAGAGGTGGCGGGACTTTGAATCCAGTCTCCACTACTTTTTATAAAACTCTGAACTTGTTTCCATATCTGTAAAACAAATATAATACAACCACATTACAAGGAGTAAATGAGATAATTTATAGAAACTCAGCACAGAAACTGGCACGTACAATGCAGCTGAAAATGGCATTTGAGACGATCGTTCTATTAATATGTCACTCATATCCTAGATCAATAAATAAACAAATATCACCCATGTTGAATTGGATACAATATGTATATATTTTAAAGACAAGGTCTTGCTCTGTTCCCCAGGCTGGAACGCAGTGGTGCAATCACAGCTCACTACAGCCTTGAATTGCTGGGCTCAAGCAGTCCACCTTCCTCAGCCTCTCAATTAGCTGAAACTACAGGTATGCACTATTAAGCTCTGCTAAGATGCAGGATTTCTTAATGTGGTAAATAAAGACAAATTATTCCTCCCCACCAAGTTCACAACAAGTTCCTTGGTATTGGTCAGTTTCATGAAGCTGGTGAAACTATGCAAAGGAAAAAAAGATTCTGTATCAATGATATAAAATTCCCAGTTGTCCTTTTAGTAGATTTTTTGATTAAAATATCACTAGTAGTTATGTGTAGACACATTTTTGGCATGGAATTATGGAAAAATTATACACTGATGTCTGATACACCTTGGTTGGAGTCTCTGCTCCATGACACTCAGTGGTCTTGGGAAGATTAATTTACCTCTTTAAGGATAGCTCTTCACCAGGATAAGGTTGCTGCAGCCTTCACCCAGGAAAAGAGCAAAGCATTGTTCTTCTACCTCACCAAAGTTGGGTCAGTCATCTTCTTTCCTGCTTCTCAATCTTTAGTTCATCTTCTCTAAGGAGGGCCTGTTTTATATTCGAGGCCCCTAGTTAACAAAGTGGTTAGCAGAAAAAAAAAAAAAGAAGTTACATGTAGTGTCTGCATTCCCCACTGGCTGGCTACACCTGAACTGCTTGCTCGTTCTCACAGAAGCACTTGTCTGTCAAAGTTTCTCATATCAGTTGGGTTTTGTCTCAGCTCTGACTGACTCTACTCTGCCAAGACTTTTCATGGAAACACTGAAGTCCTGTTGTCTTGTTTAAGTCAAAGCAAAAATTGCTAAGCATGTGGACTCATGGGATGTTTCCAAACAAAAATTGTAAAATCAATAATACATTCAAAACAATTTTCTATTTCATACTTTTCATTTGAATGGGGCAAAATCCATTGCACATGAATATTTAGAAGTGAAACAAGGTCCAAAGAAGAGATCTTCAAATCCAGAGAACAAATATTTGTTTTTTCTAAATGAGCCCTTTCATTAAATTACTTCATACTAAGAATATTAATACCAGTTGGCAATACAAATGAGTTGGATCTCTAAAATTTTTGTTTGTTTTTCTAGAATCACAAGTCTCAGTAATGTTAATAAGACTTGAGGCTGTCAATGAACATAACCCTGTTTAATGTAGTAAATTCAGATTCTGTCTGGCTCAATGTATTATGTAAACTGCAACATTTGCAAGTGTCGCAGGGAAGACCAAGTTGCACCAAACACTATGTGTTCCAGTCTGTAAATATTTGACGCTTTGGTCTTGAAGGTTGACATAGCAATGCAATCAATTAAACAAACAAGCTACAAGGGTACTATTGACTGGAAGCACACTGCTTTATTTAGCAAATCTGGGCATCGGAGTGCATGTGTAAAAAAAATCCATCTTGCTCTTTCTCAGTCATTTATTATTCAAAATAATAGCTCAGTATAGTCTGTCTAATATACTACCATTCTCTATAGGCCAAATAAACTCTTATTTTAAAGGACACCACCTAACACTACACTGCAACAGAAACTTAGTCTTACCTTGTGCATTAGTTCTTTTGTTTTTTTCAATGATTAGCCTGTCTCCTCTTGAAGCTTGACCAGACTGTCTCGTTTATCACTTTGGTTTTTTTTTTTTTTTTTTGTATGTACACATTGATTTTTCTCTAGCCAAAAGCATTGTTGTTCCTGACTCCCTCTGTGGACATGATCACATCATCAGTGATGTCTGTCAAGTCTGGGAATAGAACACCTGAATAAAGGGGAGAAGGATTTTAGTGTCCTACATCCTACCCCTTGCACTTTGCAGAAGACGATATAGAAGAAAATGCTGTAAAACAGCATCTTGACAATTTACATCACATAATTAAACATGTTTATTAAGTTATACATTTTGATTACAATGCACTGCTGTGTCCTTCCAAATAATGTTATCTGAAAGTCAACTTGGGAGTGGAAGAAAGTTGCTAATAATAAACGTTTTATTCAAAATTTATCCAGGGTTTTATGTTCTAGAAATACAACTGATTTTGTTTCACTTTGACCAATAGAACATAGTAAAAGTGATATCACATGACTTTTGGTAATATGCCACACAAAGTACTGCAACTTCCATCTGAGTCTTATAGAACACTCACTTTCAGGAGAAACTTATAGGAATCTATCATGCTGCTAGAAAGACACATAGAGACGCTATGTGTAGGGCTCCAGTCCACAGTATCAGTCCAGCCTACAGCCAGCTGTCAGCATCAGCTGCCATCCATGTGTGTGAACCTTCTTAGATGTCCAGCCCATTTGAATCTTCAAATAAATGCAGCCCCAGTTGACATCTGATTACAAGCCATGAGTGATCTCAGCAGAGAACCACCATTTAAGACTACTCGACAAACTCTGCTGTAAGATACCAATCAACTTTTAAGCTACTGAGTTGTATATAATAATAGATAGCCAAAACGGGTATTTTCATTGGTACAAGTTTGTTTGATTGCATGAAATCTCTACTAAAAAGTTATGCTTTACCTAAACTTTGTAAATAATGAGCAAATATTCTCATTCTCTTTCATTTTATTCACTCTATTGCGGTTACTTTATGATACATCCACTGCTCATGTTGATCTTCGGAAGGTCATTTGTGACTTCCTAATTGCTAATCACTTCCTTGCAGAGAAGTCTTGTAATTCCACTCTATCCCCAATCTCTGTAGCTTCTCCATAGCATTTGGCATGTCCTCAGTTTTGATACTCTATTTCTTCTCAATTTAATGGCATACCATGATTCCTTTCCTCATACTAGAAGAAAGATGAGGAATGATGTTTCTGTCCTTGTGAAGGAAAGATCTGTGCCTGGATTTGTGAGAACTAAAAAGTAGACAAAGAAATGCAGAAAGGGAAGAAATTTATACAAGATAGGCTAAAGAACAATAAGAACTTTAACATTATTTTAATTATTTATTTAATTAATTTATTAGAGTCAGAGTCTCACCAGCTGCCCAGGCTGGAGTACAGCAGCACAAATATAACTCGCTGCAGCCTCAAGCTCCTGACTCAAGCAATCCTTCCACCCCTGCCTCCTGAGTAGCTGGGACTGCAGGTGTACACCACATTGTCTGGTTAATCTTTCTATTTTTGTAGATATAGGATCTTGCCATGTTGCTGAGGCTGGTCTGGAACTCTGGGACTCGAGCAATTGTTCAACCTCAGCCCTCTGAAATGCTGGGATTACAGGAGTGAACCACTGTCTGGCCATTTTTTTTTTTTATTGATTCACTATATATATGGCCCAATTATTTACCTTTGGATACCATGAAGTTCTTATTAGTTTGAGAGTAGAGGTCGAGAGGAGGGATTTGGAAGAAA
Organism: Theropithecus gelada; assembly: GCF_003255815.1. Taxonomy (NCBI): domain Eukaryota; kingdom Metazoa; phylum Chordata; class Mammalia; order Primates; family Cercopithecidae; genus Theropithecus; species Theropithecus gelada. Next base: position 33,369,101 of record NC_037676.1, on the reverse strand, counting down.
GAATAAAAGCCTTGATATTTTTCCAGAAGTTAGAATGTAAAGCTGCCGTTTTCTTAAAACATTATTTTATATCACTAGTGTTTATTTGCCTATCTTCTCATCACTTATATTATGGGCTCCTAGCTTACTGTAATCAATGTTTGAATAACAATTTTCCACAATGCAAAACATTCTTCTTAATTTTTGAATCAATGCGAGTAAAGAACACAGTCATCATCTCTGTTAGAAAAATTATTGTGTCATTGCTCACACATGGCATAACATGGGAAGAGAATAATGACTTGGATCAGGAGGTGAGGTGGATTCCAAGTCTCTACTTCCCAGTGCAATCACACTTATTAGGAGATATCTTTTTCTTTCTTTCCCTGCCCTTCTTTCTTTTCCTTTTTCTTCTCTCCTCTTCTTTTTCTGTCTGCATTGCTCTCCTTATCTTCTTTGTTCTCTACATATGTGAAGTAGCTAAGAAAAATAACAGTCAATTTTGTTTTGATATTGAAGACTTTTCATAAGCAGAACATGATGCTACAAAAATCTGCGGATGAGCAGTGCAAAAACTGAGATATCAAATTGTGCCCATCTGTGTTGTTATACTGAACACTATGAAAATGAACAATTCTTATGTTAGAATATCTGTCAGTTTTCTGGCTTTTGGATCAAATGGGTGTCCTGAGGAGACATTTTGTCACTGCACAGCTGCCATTCCTAAGATCTCTTTAGTTCCTGAGCCACCTCAATAGCAGTTATAGTCATGGCTACTTTAGAGACTTGGAATACACACTTCACTTCCCTTGAACCACAATGCTAAGAAAAATTTTTTTCAAAGGAGTAGGAACATTGGAACTGAAGGGTTTTCAATTCTAGTTCTGATGTTTACTAGCCATGGGAATTTATTCAAGTGCATTTACCCATCTGAGTTTCTGAGTTTTAATCTGTTTATTCATAGAATAGAGAGTTTAGCATAAAGAAGAAATCCATGTTAAGTATTAAATAGTACCAAGAAGCACCAGTATTTGTAATGGGAAGATACTTTATTTTTATTCATTTTTTTTGCAGACAGAGTTTCACACGTCTCCCAGGCTGGAGTGCAATGGCATGATCTCGGCTCACTGCAACTTCCACCTCATACGATTCTCCTGCCTCAGCCTCCCCAGTAGCTGGGATTACAGGTACCCACCACCATGCCCAGCTAATTTTTGTATTTTTAGTAGAGACAAGGTTTCACCATATAGGCCAGTCTGGTCTTGAACTCCTGACCTCAGGTGATCCACCTGCCTTAGCCTCCTAAAATGTTGGGCTTATGGGCATGAGCCACTGCGCCTGGTCAGGAAGATATTTTATAATGAGGCTTATTTTACAAAGAGTCAAAAGCTTGATCTTCAAGTGATGAGAAGGAGCTGCCTCTGTTGACATTGAATATTTTTCACAGAGTGAGCTTTTTGGAGAAAATACATCTTGGCACTGCCTGCACCCCTTTAATTATTAGATCCCTGTGTGTATAAACCATTTTCCCCGTTTTCACTTAGTATAAAATAGAAAAGCTGAAGTTTTCAAAGTACCAAAGGAAAACAAAAATGATGATGGAAACAAACAAAAAAATGTATAAAAAACATATGAGATATATACATACACACACACACACACGTGTATCCATGAATGTAGGGACATAATTTTTAAGGAGATGGGGTTCACAAGCACACACACACACCTCAAAGAGTAGATACAAATTATGTTCTTATTTGTTAGTTCCCAGGCTGTTTATGTGTTTCAGGGGCTCTCATTGAGCCTAGAACACAAAATCTATTTCCTAGATAAAAATGAGTCTTTAGTCTTCCTCATATCTAGGCTTCTATTGGATTTTGGGATCACAACTGAGAGAGGCTGTGATTCAAAAAACAAAACAAAACAAAACAAAACAAAAAAATTCCATCTTTAAATATGATCCTTCCAACTGTATACAGACAGTAATCTTTTCCTAGTATAGGTTTGATGCAGGACAGGCAGCCCACAAATTGGAGCTTAGCCCAGGAGGGTTCCTGGCTTCACTCAGGAAAGAATTCATGGGCAGGACAATGGTTTTAGGCAGCAATACTTTAATTGAACAGCACTACTCCTTGAGGAGCAGAGATAACACACAGGCAATTTTGCCCAGAGTCCACAACATATGGGTTTCTGTCAACTGTATTTTTACTCATGTAAACCCACTTTAAATTATATGCAAATTAATGGCAGATCAATGTATATTGAGGGGCAGATTATTTAGAATTTTCTAGAAAAGGGGCAGTAACTTCTGAGTCCTTGCCATAGAAAGGGGTAGTAACTTTCAGGTCATTTCCAGGGCACCTGTCAACTGTCATGGTGCTGGTGCGAGTGTCTTATGCCAATGAATAATGAAGACAGCTAGGGGTCACCTTAGTCACCATCTGCTGTTTCCTGCCAGTTTTTTCAGTTTATCCTGTCCGAACCAGGTCTTGTTTTGGTCAGCACGGTTCTGACCAAAAAACAAGTCCTCCTACGAGTCTCCTACATCAAGTCCAGTACTTTAAAAACATGAAAATTCAAAGAATCAGTATTACATGTCTAGCATAAAGGGCAGGCAGGGGCAGAGGATGCTGTTTGAACAAGTGGGAACTGCTACTCTGATACTTCATAGTTCAGAGAGTGTCTGTGAAGGTTGAGCACTATGGCACACAGAAGTTTCTTAGTAAACTATAAAGCAATATATGAAGTCTCTTTAAACTTCAAAGAAGATACTTTTATTTTGCATTAAGGTGACTTCTATGTGTGGGAGAAATTTCATCAGGAGCTGGATGATGCCTGTGTATCCTCAGGCACCTCTTGATATCTTGCTCACTTTGCTCCCTGACTTGTTTCATTTCTGGATGCTCATTTTTACTTCTTTCTAATGTCTACCTCCACCCCGAGATTCATTCAAAATATTTAACAATGTACATTGTAAAGGAATTGATCAGTCAAAATGGGCACCATCTGTAACTACTTTTTGCTTCTGGTACATGGTGTTGGGTATCAGGTTAGTTGCCTCAGGGAATGGAGAGTAAAGCAGGTCAATGATTCCATCTTGGTATGGACTCATTCATTATCTGACACAATGTCTAATCATAGAATATGTTTGGAATATTAGCTAACATGACTTCATTTTGGTAGAGATGAGGTCTCACTATGTTGCCCAGGCTGGTCTCGAATTCCTAGCCTCAAGTGATCCTCCCATCTCAGCCTCCTGAAGTGCTGATATTACAGTCATGAGCCACCATGACTGGCCACTAAAATTTAGATATTTAGAGGGGATTACATGTTAAGATTGTGTTTGGTGCATTTAAGCAGTGGGAAGAGGGGAAAACACTAGCAGTATCTCGATGAGAAGAAGTAATAATTCAGCTCTTCTTTGGTAGTTTTATTGTTACCCACCCATTATGGCCCAAGCGAGCCACTCAGTATCATCTCACTGACTTTTCACAAAGTCCTTATGAGCTTGATAATTCTATTATTATTTTATGTAAAAGAAATGCAAGGCATGTAGAAATTAAGTTTATTCATTTGTAATACTTGGTACCAGAAATCACTGGAGAACTGAAAGTATTTCCAGTGTTGACATCTGCTCTTCTTTTAAAGAAGATTTTAAAAAATCTTTTAATTGGCAAATAATAATTACATATAGTTACAGGGTACAATGTGATGTCTTAATGCATGTTTACCTTGTAGAATAATTAAATCAGACTAGTTAACATATCCTTGAGGTGGTGAATATGGTGAATTGGAACCCGACTGTATTTTTGTGCTTTTCTTAATATTAAGGAAAGAAAGCAAAAACTCGCCTTCAGTTTTAAAGGGTGGAAGTGAAGCATAGATGTAATTTTGCTGCTTCTGAGTCTACTGGTGGACTGTCAGGGTTTACAAGTGTTTTGTTTGTGTTAGCACAGATGTTGGTATCATGTGGTCACTAGCTTCCAATAGATACCAAAGGGAAGGTGAAGTGTATAATATATGCAAACACAAGTCATAAAAAGTGCAGCATCGTCTATTCGTTTTCTGGTAAGTTTTGTGGCTATAATCACTTCCTGATCAGAGCATTTCTTTGATATCAATAGCTTCTGTATAGTGGCAAGAGTAATATGAATCAGTGGCCTGGTTCTGCAGTGTGGTTTCTGGTGTCACTCCTGAAGTTTCAATCACGATCTGGTTCTTTAGAAGTACCAACAGCTCTAGAAGCCACTTCATAAATTATAAGAAAATTTGCATTTCTCAAACTAGAGTCGCTTCTGTTTTCTAAAACTGAACCCTAATTAACACTTATCCATGATTTCACTTTCCATGGTTTCAGTTATCCACAGTCAACGGGGGTCTCAAAATATTAAATGGAAAATTCTAGAAATAAACCACTCAAACACGTTCAATGGTGTGCCCTTCTGAGTAGCGTGGTAAAATCTCTCACCATTCCACCCTGTCCTGCCTGGAACGTGAATCCTTCCTTTGTCCAGTTTGTCTATGCTGTAGATGTTCTCTGCCCTAGTCACTTAGTAGGCGTCTAAGTAGTTACCAGACTGATCGTCACGGCATCACAGTGCTTGTGCTCAAGTCACCCTTATTTTATTTCATAATGACCCCAAAACACAAGAGTAGTGATGCTGGACATTCAGGCCTGCCAGAGAAGCAGTGAAGTGTTTCTTTTAAGTGGAAAGGTGAAAGTAGTCCACTTAATAAGAAAAGAAAAATAATTGCTCTGAGGTTGCTAAAGTCTATGGTAAGAACAAATCTTCTATTGGTGCAGTTGTAAAGAAGGAAAAAGAAATGTGTGCTAATTGTACTGTTGCACCCCAAACTGCAAAATCTATGGCCACAGTGTGATAAATTTTTAGTTAAGGTGGAAAAAGGTATTACATTTGTGGGTGGAAGATATAAGAGAAGATATGTTCTGATTGACAGCAACATATTGCACCATATTAACTTAATATTAATTAAATTAAACTTTATCATAGGTTTGTGTATATAGGAAAAAATAGTGTATATGAGGTTTAGTGCTATCTGAGGTTTCAGAAATCCACTGGAGTCTTGAAACATAGTTCCCATGAATAAGGAGGGACTACTGTAATTAAAATCAGCAGGGGTTGAAGGTAGGAGATTAAAGGAAATGAGAATTTGATTTTGGTTATCCAAACCAGGTAGCTGCAAATGAAAAGTTGATGTTCTGAGCATGGTGATCTATTGGAACAGTGGCAGACATTATATTTAATTATACATAGGCTGATTGAAGGAATAGATCTAGTGGGCAAGTGGCCATCTGCCTCTGTGAATCATTATTGCACAAAATAAAAATGAGAAAATGTGACTGTGATGGAGAGTTTAAAGAAAGCAAATGGTAAGCTTGTGGTTTTAAATATGTAACTGAAGTCAAGGCTAGGATGTTAGAGGAAGCTCCTATGACTGCCTTTAACAAATGTTTTGTCGTTTTGCAACTCAGGAAGACGTATTTAAATCAAAAACAGTCAGATTCGAAGTAATGTTGAATCACAACACATTTGAATGTACAGAGTAGCCAGTTCTTCCAAGTGAAAAGTGGGTAATGTTGGTGAAAGAATTAGATTCCAAGAATTTGCCTAAGGACGTTCAAACAGGTTTGTCTCATTTGGAAAGCGCCCATTCTGAAACCTTGCCAAAATGTTATTGCTGTCAAGAGCAGTTCCTCTTCTCTTCTGGTGAGGCCTGCCCTGCCTGGCCTAAACCCTAAAGTGGCTGCACCCAATAATGGGAGATTTTAACACCCTACTGTCAACATTAGACAGATCAACGAGATAGAAAGTTAACAAGGATATCCAGGAATTGAACTCAGCTCTGCAGCAAGCAGACCTAATAGACATCTACAGAACTCTCCACCTCAAATCAACAGAATATACATTCTTCTCAGCACCACATCTCACTTATTCCAAAATTGACCACATAGTTGGAAGTAAAGCACTTCTCAGCAAATATAAAAGAACACAAATTATAACAAACTGTCTCTCAGACCACAGTGCAATCAAACTAGAACACAGGACTAAGAAACTCAATCAAAACCACTCAACTACATGGAAACTAAACAACCTGCTCCTGAATGACTACTGGGTACATAACGAAATGAAGGCAGAAACAAAGATGTTCTTTGAAACCAATGAGAACAAAGATACAACATACCAGAATCTCTGGGTCACATCTGAAGCAGTGTGTAGAGGGAAATTTATAGCACTAAATGCCCACAAGAGAAAGCAGGAAATATCTAAAATTGACACCCTAACATCATAATTAAAAGAACTAGAGAAGTAAGAGCAAACACATTCAAAAGCTAGCAGAAGGCAAGAAATAACTAAGATCAGAGCAGAACTGAAGGAGATAGAGACACAAAAAACCCTTCAAAAAATCAATGAATCCAGGAGCTGGTTTTCTGAAAAGATCAACAAAATTGATAGACTGCTAGCAAGACTAATGAAGAAGAAAAGAGAGAAGAATAAAATAGACGCAATAAAAAATGATAAAGGTGATATCACCTCCGATCCCACAGAAATACAAACTACCATCAGACAATACTATAAACACCTCTACGCAAATAAACTAGAAAATCTAGAAGAAATGGATAAGTTCCTGGACACATACACCCTCCCAAGACTAAACCAGGAAGAAGTTGAATCCCTGAATAGACCAATAACAGGCTCTGAAATTGAGGCAATAATTAATAGCCAACCAACCAAAAAAAGTCCAGGACCAGATGGATTCACAGCCAAATTCTACCAGAGGTACAAAAAGGAGCTGGTACCATTTCTTCTGAAACTATTCCAATCAATAGAAAAAAAAAGAAATCCTCCCTAACTCATTTTATGAGGACAACATCATCCTTATATGAGAGCCTGGCAGAGACACAACAAATAAAGAGAATTTTAGACCAATGTCCCTGATGAACATCGATGCAAAAATTCTCAATAAAATACTGGCAAACCAAATCCAGCAGTACATCAAAAAGCTTATCCACCAAGATCAAGTTGGCTTCATCCCTGTGTTGCAAGGCTGGTTCAACATACACAAATCAATAAACGTATTCCATCATATAAACAGAACCAAAGACAAAAACCACATGATTATATGAATAGATACAGAAAAGGCCTTTGGCAAAATTCAACAGCTCTTCATGCTAAAACCTCTCAATAAACTAGGTATTGATGGGACATATCTCAAAATAATAATACCTATTTATGACAAACTCACAGCCAGTATCATACTGAATGGGCAAAAACAGGAAGCATTCCCTTTGAAAACTGGCACAAGACAGGGATGCCTTCTGTCACCACTCCTATTCAGTATAGTGTTGAAAGTTATAGTTAGGGCAATCAGGCAGGAGAAATAAATAAAGGGTATTCAATTAGGAAAAGAGGAAGTCAAATTGTCCCTGTTTGCAGATGACTTAATTGTATATTTAGAAGACCCCATCATCTCAGCCCAAAAATCTCCTTAAGCTGATAAGCAACTTCAGCAAAGTCTCAGGATACCAAATCAATGTGAAAAAAATCGCAAGCATTCCTCTACACCAATAACAGAGGAACAGTGAGCCAAATCATGAGTGAACTCCCATTCACAATTGCTTCAAAGAGAATAAAATACCTAGGAATCTAACTTACAAGGGATGTGAAAGACCTCTTCAAGGAGAACTGCAAACCACTGCTCAACAAAATAAAACAGGACACAAACAAATGGAAGAATATTCCATGCTCATGGATAGGAAGAATCAACATTGTGAAAATGGCCATACTGCCCAAGGTAATTTATAGATTCAATGCCATCCCCATCAAGCTACCAATGAGTTTCTTCACAGAATTGGAAAAAAAAACTTCTTTAAAGTTCATATGAAAGTAAAGAAGTCAAAAGAACAAAGCTGGAGGCATCATGCTACCTGACTTCAAAGTATGCTACAAGGCTACAGTAACCAAAACAGCATGGTACTGGTACCAAAACAGAGATAAAGATCAATGGAACAGAACAGAGCCCTCAGAAATAATACCACACATCTACAACCATCTGATCTTTGACAAACCTGACAAAAACAAGAAATGGGGAAAGGATTTCTTATTTAATAAATGAAGCTGGGAAAACTGACTAGCCATATGTAGAAAGCTGAAACTGGATCCCTTCCTTACACCTTATGCAAAAATTAATTCAAGATGGATTAAAGACTCAAATGTTAGACTTAAAACCATAAAAACGCAGAAGAAAACCTAGGCAATATCATTCAGGCCATAAGCATGGGCAAGAACTTCATGACTAAAACACCAAAAGCAATGGCAACAAAAGCCAAATTTGAGAAATGGGATGTAATTAGACTAAAGAGCTTCTACACAGTGAAAGAAACTACCATCAGAGTGAACCAGCAGCCTACAGAATGGGAGAAAATTTTTGAAATCTACCCATCTGACAAAGAGCTAATATCCAGAATCTACAAAGAACTTAAACAAATTTACAAGAAAAAAATCAAACAACCCCATCAAAAAGTAGTTGAAGCATATCAACAGACGCTTTTCAAAAGAAGACATTTATGCAGCCAACAGACACATGAAAAAAAGCTCATCATCACTGGCCATCAGAGAAACGCAAATCAAAACCACAGTGAAATACTATCTCACACCAGTTAGAATGGCGATCATTAAAAAGTCAGGAAACAACAGGTGCTGGAGAGGATGTGGAGAAATAGGAACACTTTTACACTGTTGGTGAGACTGTAAACTAGTTCAACCATTGTGGAAGACAGTGTGGTGATTCCTCAAGGATCTGGAACTAGAAATACCATTTTACCCCGCCATCCCATAACTGGGTATATACCCAGAGGATTGTAAGTCATGCTGCTATAAAGACCCATGCACATGCATGTTTATTGTGGCAATATTCACAATAGCAAAGACTTGGAACCAACCCAAATGTCCATCAGTGATAGACTGGATTAAGAAAATGTGGCACATATACATGATGGAATACTATGCAGCCATAAAAAGGATGAGTTCATGTCCTTCGTAGGGACATGGATGCAGCTGGAAACCATCATTCTGAGCAAGCTATCGCAAGGACAGAAAACCAAACACTGCATGTTCTCACTCATATATGGGAATTGAACAATGAGAACAGTTGGACACAGGATAGGGAACATCACACACCAGGGCCTGTTGTATGGTGGGGGGAGGGGAGAGGGATAGCATTAGGAAATATAGCTAATGTAAATGACGAATTAATGGGTGCAGCACACCAACATGGCACATGTATACATATGCAACAAACCTGCATGTTGTACACATGTACCCTAGAACTTAAAGTATAATCAAAATAAAATAAAATAAAATAAAAATAAATTTGAAAAGCCCAAGAAAAGAAAAAAGAAAATGTACTGGTAAAGAGAAGCTATTTCTCTGAATGCCCCACCTCTGTTGCCATCTCTCAGATGCACAGCTCAGCACACTTCAGGGGGGACAAGAATAAAGTTTGACCTTCAAGGACAGTTATACACCAAAAATTTGCAAGAATTTGCTCATTTGTATCAGCAGAAATGTCAGGAATATGTGTGGAAATTGATTTTGTTGGTCTTATAGCATAGTAGAAGAAACAATTTTATATTGAACCAAGGTTAGGAAAATTTTGTCAGCGATTCTATATTCAAAGAAGTGATTTATGTATCTGAGAGTGGTTATAACAGCTACTCAGAGGGTGGACTGAAATCTAGACTGAAGGGTGGACTATGCTAAATGAAGTTAGGTGTCAGAAATGTCTGTGTATAACATAAAGAAAGGAATCTAAATATTTAGGGAGAAATCAAGATATGTTTATCATATATGACCCTCAACATTCAGCCTGAATCTTGGAGGATTTAGAGCATACTCCCTTCACTAACACTAAAGAAGTACATTGGTGAAGAGAGGACCAGCTTCTTACACATAAATAAAACCATGGTGGCTCCCCTCTAGAAACAAAGGAGAAAATCACAAGCTGCTCCACTTCATGGTGTGCCTTGACTTTGGTGGACATGAACAGATCCCAAAGTGCCAGAAGCTACATGGCAGCTCTTCTTTACCAGTAGAGCTCTGGTGAGCATATATTTCACTTAAGGAACTCAGTCCCTGGATTTGAGTTAGTTCACAGAATGAGAGTATTTTCCTCAAAGGAAGGCCTCTGAAACATTCAGCAATGATCATATGATAGCACAGAAGTTATGACTCCAAATCTTTCCTATAGTCATCTCCAAAGGGATCTGTAAACATTTACTAGGAAATCTGCACACAGGAGAAAAGTTTATTTTCAACTTTTTGCAGCTGTGAGCAAATACTCATCTCTGTGGATTAAGAACATCATGCTGGTCCACTTATTGGAGTCAAGATTGTGGGGTTCAGGTGATAAATAACTTAATATCCTCAGTTAAATTAACTGTAGGTCCAAGGAGTCTGAGAAACCAGGCTCCTGTTATTTCTTTGTTTGCTGAATGCACAGCCTTGAAATAAGCCACTGTCAGGGTTCCCACACTAGCTCCTGAACCATGAAAGAAGTGATAATGTGGTAGGAAGGTGCAAGTAGAAACCCCTAGAAATAATGTAACACCAAAACAGCATGCAGAAATCAATACCACGTTCCTAGAGAAATAACAAAGATTAGTGCCATCACCCAATTGTTGAAAGATTCAACTCAATGATTCTTAGCACAAACCTGCTAAGTCTCCTTTTTGGATTATATCGCAGATAGAGAGGTATTGGAAAATGACAGCAGATTTCACAAATTTTTATCAGGTTGTGAACAAATTGCAGCTGCTGTTCTATTTGTTGACTCTTTATTAGAGGTAACCATACATGCCCTACTTCCTGAACACAGATATTGTGTGCCTCCACCCCCAACCACCAACACCATCTGTCCAACTCTCAGACAATACTAGAATCAGTTTTTATTCACAAGACAGAGAATAATATTTGGTCTTAGTTCAAGACTATATAAATGTTCTGGTTCTCTTGGATGATTTAATCTATAGGAATTTAGATTATCTTACCTTCTCACAGACATTTCACTGGTCTACTATATTGATGTCACCATGCCAATGATCAGGAATAAACACATATCTTTGCATTTGATAGAAGGTGGGAGATAAACTCTCTAAATATGTGGGATTCTGCCATGCTGGTAGCATTATTGGTGATGGAAGAAATTGGTGGTTAATGGCATTTGGCATAGCACTCACCATAGTGAAAGAAAAGCTGCTATACTTTATTGTATTTACCACCATGAAAGAGAACAATACTCATGGGGCAATTCATTGGACCTTGAAGGCAAATACATCACATTGATTCACCTGCTAAGTAAATTATAGAGCCTCCAACTTTAGATGGGACCCCTGCTCTAGCTTTGAGTAGGGCTCTTGATTGAGCTGCAGGGCAAGCTGCTCTGACTTGATCAGTGCATGGAATAGAACTTGAATGATACAAAATGGGGATGCTATGTGAAGTCTGTGGCAATCACTCATGGGAGAACCACAGCCCAAGCTTGCAGGGTTTTAGAACAGAGCAACATACTTTTTGGCAAGTAATTCTTCGCTCTTTGGGAAAAATCTTCTGCTTATTACTGGATGGGCAAAGCAATAGGAGAGAAAGAGAACATTTCATGTTGGAGGGACCAACTTAAGCAAAGAAAAGGCAAAAGTATGTATGGAGTGCTCTGGAGACCATAAGCCTTGTTAGGCTGGAACACAAAGTTTCCGCACATGAGTAGATTTGTTAGCTGGGGGAGAAAATCTCTTCCTGTTATATTGTGGAAAATATATCCAAATGAATTTAAACTAGTCTGATTCACTCCCGATTTAAAAATCCTATAGCCAAGAGGGCTGGGTGGAAGACGTTTCTCTCTTTGGGCAGGACAAATTGTTCTATCATGAGCCATGCCTGGGTACTAGGAGATTCAGTACACAGCTTGCCACAGCTGGAAATGACTCCGTGCTGAAATCAACTCAGCATCCAGCAGTGGCTTAGAAAACAATATATAGCACAGAGCTTTTAAGCTCATCATAAACTGACAGTTCTCCTAAAACAAGCTTTGTACAAATAAAATGCCCTTTGAATTTATGTGTATGTGTGTGTGTGTATGTGTGTGTGTGTGTGTGTGTATACACACACACATATATACAGATAGAGCTACACACATGTATATTTCAACATGAACTTGAACACTAACAACCGAGCACTTTTAATAAATGCTATATTGCTACAGACCAAACAATATATGGCCATAATAACTGTATTTAAGTATGCTATGCCATTTGGGATTTGAGTTCTTGGCAGGTGAAATATAAAATATTCATTTTCTTATTCATTCTTTTTCTGGCTCCAGACATAACTTTCAATAATGAATATTTTTTCATCCACCAGCCTAAGCTAACAGTCGGAAAAGAGAAAGTCGGTTTCTCCAGTTTCTCTCTCTTTCTCATTTTTTGGAGATAGAATGGATGAGCTGACTGTAAACTCAGTTTACATTAGTGAATGGTGGATGAGTGAGCTTCAGGTAACCAATTTGATTGGTTCTTTCTCACATTAAATATCCCAGCGGATATAACCCAACTTAACCCCATATACATGGATATATACACACACACACACTACAGATATATGGATATATATGTGTATATATGTGTATGTGTATATATATGCGTATATAAAATATATAATGTTATATACAGTAATGTTTCAGTGAACTAAAGGGTGATGTTCTGAGAAACTCATCCTTGGATGATTTTATCATTGTTCAAACATCATAGAGTATATTTACACAAACCTAAATGGTATAACTTACTACACACCTGGGCTGTATGGTCCAGCCTATTGCTCCTAGGCTACAAACCTGTACTGTGGCTAGGCACGGTGGCTCATGCCTGTAATCCCAGCACTTTGGGAGGCCGAGGCAGGTGGATCATCTGAGGTCAGGAGTTCGAGACAAGCCTGACCACCATGGAGAACCCCATCTCTACTAAAAATACAAAAAAATTAGCCAGGCATGGTGGTGCACACCTGTAATGACAGCTACTCCGGAAGTTGAGGCAGGAGAATCGCCTGAAGCCGGGAGGCAGAGGCTGCAGTGAGCTGAGATCACGCCACTGCACTCCAGCCTGGGCAACAAGAGCAAAACCATCAAAAACAAACAAACAAACAAAAACCTGTACCACATGTTACTGTACTCAACACTGTAGTCAACTGTAACACAATGGCAAGTATTTGTGCATGTAAACATACAAAAGATACAGTGAAAATACACCATTAAAAAAGTTTTACACCTGTATAGGGTACTGACCGTGAATGGAGCTTGGAGGAATGGAAACTGCCCTGGGTGAGCCAGTGAGTGAGTGGTGAGTGAATGTGAAAGCCCAGGACATTACTGCACAATACTGCAGACTTTATCAACGCTGTACGCTTAGGCTACACTAAATATATTAAAATGCCTTTTCTTTTTTCAGCAATAAATTAAGCTTAGCTTACTGTAATATTTTACTTTATAAACTTTTTAATCTTTTTAACTTTTTGATTCTTTTGTGATAACATATAGCTTAAAACACAAACACTGCACCATTGTACAAATGTAATTTCTTGATATCCTTATTCTATAAGATTTGTATATTAAAATTATCTTTCGCTTTTTAGTCTTTTTTGTTAAAAACGAGGACACAAACACACACGTTAACCTAGGCTTACACAGGGTCAGGATCATCAATGTCACTATGTTCCACCTCTACATCTTACACCACTGAGTATGTCACTGCCAAAAGAATGTGCAATTGTTATAAAACCAATGGTCCTGTGTGTTGGGATATTTAAATCAACCATCAGCCAATCATGGGCGCTGTCCCCATCTGCTCCAAGGCAGACTTGCTCTGTGTAATACAGATGTACTCCTGGGGGAAATGAACATGCCTTTTTAAACCATTAGATTATCCACAAAGCTAAGCACCAGACTTTACCATACAGATACTCAGATTCTGGCTGTTATTATTATTGTCATTATTCAAAATTTCCTTTTTTATAGGTAAAAGAAGCAAATCACTTAAGTTTTTCTTCTTCTGGGTTGGATTAAAAGATCCTGGAAGAAAAATATAATTAACAAAATATGTTTTTCCCCTTCTGATGCAGATTCATTTTCTGGGATGTGTAGGTGGAAAGTAATGTTAAGTTTTTAAAGATCGATGCCTTTTACTTTATTTTTACTTTTTGCCAGACATAGCAGTTGACACACAGCTGCCATTTAAAAACCTCTCAAAGATTAAACTCAAAATCCCAGCACTACTACCAGCAATGTGCTGATTGTGCAAAAGGTTTATGTCTCAACAACAATGCTGCTAATTCAGACCCTCCTTAAAAAATAGCACTGTTATTATGTAATTAAACACACACAGCAACAATTCCAATAAAATCTCAAGATAACAGTGAAAGTCACGATGAAATCCTGAGGATGAGAGAGAGAAAGAGACAGAGAGACAGAAAGAGAGAGAATATTTAATGAAAATGGGGGAGGGAATTAAATAGCAGTGTTGTTAAAATTTCCTGAGTCACAGTATTTTGACAGTAAATATGTCACTATACATAGCCATATGAAAGGGTTGAACCTTGGACATCCATTCCCCAACCTGGGGAGAAAAACCCGCCAGAGAACATTTTATATAGAATATATATAGTTAAAAATCCATATCAATACTACCCTAGGTCTCCAAAGAGATAAACATTGTGATTTTCTGATTCCAGTTTTAGTTGCCAATTTTAATTATAACTTCAATTTTAAAGAGATTTTTGAAATGTGAACGAAACGTGAGAGAAAACTGAGCATAACTTTTTTCCAACTGTTCTTCCTGTTATTGAAACAATTTCTGGATAGGCAGATGTTTCACTAGTTTCCTTCAGTGAATTAAATGCTGAAAAATTCTATTCTTATATATATTTTTAATTCATAATTTTGTGTGTTAATTATGGGTTTTTAAATTTTTAAATTTGAAATAATTATAGATGCACAAGGAGTTTTAAAAGTAGTTCAGCATGGACCCCATGTATCCTCACCCAATATTCCTCGGTGGTCATCTTGCATAAATACTGTACAATAGCAAAAACAGAAAGCTGACATTGACACAATCTACAGACCTTGTTCAGACTCCATGTGTACTTCACTTGTGCTTTTATGTGTACTCATGTGAGCGTGTGCTTGTGTGCTTATGTGTGTAGTACTATGCAATCTGGTCACTTGTGTACATTTTGGAAACCAGCACAATCAACATACAAAACTGTTCTTTCATCACAAAGGGACTCCCTCCAGCTATCTGTTTGTGGTGGCAGTCAGCCCCACACCACCCCCTGCCATCCCTAACTCCTGGTAACCACTATCTGATCTTCATTGTTATCATTTTATTCATCATTGAAAGTGTTCTAGAAATGGAGTAATATACTATGTAACCTTTTGAGATTGAGATTGGTGCTTTTTATTCAACACTCAGCAATATTTGGGAGAACAAGTTTCTCTGCATCCTTGCTAGTATTTGGTATTGTCTCCCCACCCCCGCCACATTTTGGTTTTTTTTCTTCGTTTGGTTGGGTTTTTTTAGCTGTCCTGAGAGGTTTGGAGTCATGTTTCATTGTGGTTTTAATTTAAATTTCTCTAATGGCTAATAATACAGAGCATATTTTCGCATGCTTTATTTTCTATTCATATTTCCTCTTTGGTGAAGTAAATGTCTGTTCCTGCTTTTTGCCCATTTTATAATTAGGTTGATTTGCTTGTTTCTGTGTTTGTTGTAACTTTTAAAACATATTCTAGTTCAAGGATTTTTTCATACCTATTTACAAATAGTGTTATCCATTCTATAATTTGACTTTGCATTTGTTGTGAAAAAATTTACTAGGACTGTATTAAATCCTTAACTTCATTTTCTCCAGGTGACCTCTGTGCTTTAGTAATATTCACACAGGTTTTAAATATGATATTACATTGAATTCTGTTTTCTTTCTTGTAAGTAATATATTTCAATGTGTATTCTATCTTTTTTCTTTGAATCCATATACCCTTTTATTTTACTGAAAATTCAAACGCTGTGTTATTATATTATTTTCTATTTACTGCAATAAATATTGAGTAAAATATTGTGATCTTGATAATTCTTGATTTCCATAGGGCAATCATGTCCACATAAATTCTAATCCTTTCAAACATCTTCTATAAACCTTGCAGCTTAAATTATCTGTTGCAGAAATGAGCGACTGAAGATAGTATCAACTTCAGATTTATAGATCATTTGGAAACTAAACACCTGAGATGAACAGGATCATCTCTGAAACCCTTAAAATAGTAGAGAGTTTGTCAGCATCTTAGTGTTGGGAGAACACAGGAAATATTATCTAGTTTGCACCTGCAAAAGTAGAGAGTACATGCTAGTAAAAAAAAAATAATAAAAGCAGGTGTGACACTAGGGAGAGCAGAGCATTGGATCCAAGACATTTAAAAGAAATGTTTACGATGTACCTAGAATGATAGGTGACAGTTGAAAAAGACATCATTCTTGGTAGAAGAGGACATCTTAAAAGCTGTAATGTCCCTTGGAGACATGGTGATGAAGGGAATGAAGGAAGCTACTTCAAAAAAAGATAACTGATTAAAATAGGATAAAAATTAATAATTAGAAAGCAAGAACACTTTCCCCCAACATTGCCATTTTTAAAACTAAGTGCACTTTACTATATCAATTGAAGAATGCACTCTTGAACCTAGAAAACAAGTTTGGTACCCAAATCCTTCTTCCCATTGTGGAATTGCTGATAATTGTGATGATTAAAACAATGTCAAGATAGCTATGAAGATTTATAGCTCCTATTGGTCTACATATATTATATGAACAGAAAAAAAGACACAGTATCCCTAGAAAGCTACTACAACAAGAAAAGAGATAATGATTACTAAAAGTTCCTCTCAAAAAAGAAGAGAGCTGAAGCATATCACTCCAATATTAATTAAATGCAATTAAACAAGCAATATACAAGATATATGAAAAAACAATATAAATCAAAAATTTAAACACTACAACTAGAAATGAACAGGCATAAGGAGCGAAACAAGAGAAAAAAATTGAAGCAGAAGACAAAATAAACTCCAAGATAAGAATTTAAATGACAAGGCATTCAAGAGAAAATAGACATAATTGCATATATGTAAAGTACACAGAAGAGACAATCGTTGGGACCAAGAAGGAAAAAGAACTAAAGAAAAGAGCAAAAATAACAATAATAATAATAATAATAAAACAAAATAAAAGTATAGATTTGACACACAGAATAAAATATTATAACATGAATTACAGGAGTCACTAAAATATTCTGAATAGATTTAATGGTACACACAAATCAAGAAAATACTTTTATATATTAGAATGCCTAATTCTGCATACTAAAAACATTTCCTTGTCACCTGAGACGAATTAACTCTAAAACACATCAAGCAAATTTGTTTCACTTAAAAGAATAAGAAAAAAAAAAACCAGAAACTCTAGGGGAAGAAAAAAATCTCTTGTATAAATAAAATGCTCTTCAAAATGAAAAATAAAACAAAGGGGAGAGAAATGTATAGAAAGTAAAATAAGGTTATTGGGTCACCATAGGTAATAAGTCAAATGTTACCATTTAAAGCTGAAAATTAAATAGTGGAAGTGTAAATAAGGAAAAATCAACTAAGAGCTATTTATAAAGGTTTTACTAATATGATGTCTACTAGAATTAATATACTAACTTTATTAAATATCTAAATAAAATAAAAGACTGTAGAATAAAAGCATAAATTATAATATAATATATACAATACCATAAAATAAAAATGATTCAGAGCTAAGATAAAAAATATCAATTTTATTAATAAATGCAAATAATATTTGGTAACCCATAGGTAGAACAACATTGTAAGATATATTCACAAAGGAAGGCCTAATGTAAAACATATGTAAACCAAAGTGATTCGGAAAGTCTGAAAATAAAAGATAGGCAAAGTAGACAAAGTAAATGCAAACATAAAAAGCAAACACTACATCCGGGTGTGGTGGCTCACGCCTATAATCCCAGCACTTTGGGAGGCTGAGGCAGGTGGATTACCTGTGCTCAGGAGTTTGAGACCAGCCTGGTCAACATGGGGAAACACTGTCTCTACTAAAAATACAAAAATTAGCCAGGCATGGTGGCGCATCCCTGTAATCCCAGCTACTCGATAGGCTGAGGCAGGATAGTTGCTTCAACCCAGGGGACAGAGGCTGCAGTTAGCCGAGATCATGCCACTGCACTCCAGCCTGGGCAACGGAGTGAGCCTGGGCAATTGTCTCAAAAAAAAAAAAAAAAAGAAAGAAATACCATAATCCTGATTATTGTCAGAATATAACTCAGCCACAAAACTACTAAATGAGAAAGAAGGACATTTTGTGGATGTCAAAGAGCATTGTTCACAATAACAATATAACAGGTATGAAAGCCTATGCATCAAATATCAAATCAAAGAGCTTCATAAAGCATAAAAGGATAGGCAGGGAGAAATTGACAACATTACACTGATATTAGGATAAAATATATAAATCTTGGTTTCAGATGGTTTAAGTGAACAGAAAATAGGTAAGAATACAGAAGACCTACACTACATAATAAAAGTAGTAGACCTCATGAATATATACCAATTACCTCCTCCTAGTAGAACATATATTTTCTATTCTAGCAAATAAAATATAATCAAAATTGACTAAAAATTGGGTCTTTATGAAAGCCTTTGTAGCTTTCATAAAGTGGAAATAATATAAACTACACTTTCAATAACAGAAATTGAAAAAAATGTAAAAACCATTTCATTTTGGGTGGGAATATTGTATTCTAACAGGAGACTTTTTGAATAGTTACTGTTTTGGTAGACTCAGAACTCACTGATATGGGGCTCTCCAAACCTATTTCAGAAGCCTCTGCAGGCAAAATATCAAATCTTTACCAATGGTTCCAGGAGGACATTCTAAGTTGCAGCGATTAGTTCTCCCATGAAGGTGGAACATGTCTGCTCTGATGCTGCTGACTTCCCGACTCCATCGCATATTCCTAGTTGACCACAGGCATAGCCCAATTTAAGAAAACAAGAAGATGGGGAGATGGTGGCGGAGAGTGAGGGAGTAGAGACAATTCTCCATTCATGATGTTTTCTTTCACATAGAGGTGTCACCAGTGATGTAATACACTTCCTTCTATGTTTTCACTCTTTCATTCAGCGGGAAAAGACAATTGGTCTGACTGGTACAACTGTAGAAAGGAAATGGGCATACGTGGCCCACCTTCTTCCTCTTCCTTCCTCTTGAGAGTAAGCTGTCCACAGAATTTATACATTTGGTTCTGCTTCTCCATGCTGAACTTTGGCGAGGGTGAGATTGTGTCTCTGTGTGTGAGTTCTGCCACAGTCCAGAGCTATTGGTGAGAGAGGGATAAGACTGTCCGTAATGAGGACTCTATTAGCACCTGTTCACAGGTGACGGCACAAGCTCCAAAATCAACTAGAAAAGCAATGAACCATAGTGTTGAAGAGTAAGAAGCATAGGGCCAGACTGCCAATGTTCAGGTCTGAGCTATGCCACTTACTAGCAATGTTACCTTGGTTAAACCAGTTAATGTCATCTTGCTTAAGTTTGCCTTATGTGAAAAATGGGATAATAATATTGCCTACCTCATTGGGCTCTTTGAGGATGAAATGAGTTAATATATGTAAGTCACTTGGAACAATCCCTAGACTGTGGAAACATTCAATATGTTTGAGCTATTATCATGAGCCTTATCAGCTATAAGGAAGAGTTTGCTCATTACATACCTTTCCTTAGATTGGTACTGGTTTTCAATTCATCTGGAAAAGATAGTGCTGTGTTTTATGTCCTTCAAACTCACATACCATGTGTAAACTATAAATATGCTCAGCTTTTTCTTATTTCCATCGCAGCTGTAAAAGTCCAAGTCCTTCATACCCATCTAGATCTGTATTATACAAAAGCTTGTGTGAGAATTTTGGGTACCATTAATGTAACACCTTTCAAACGCTGCTGTTGAAATGAAATCTAATATGACCTTCTCATCTGATTCAGGCAATGAATTTGACTCTAGACTTAGTCTATTTCTCTCTAATTAGATCATGCTTACAATTATAAAAAGTCTTGCCTACTTACATTATACCAATTAAAGAGACAAGCTTAAATGATAATATTCAACTAGGTGTAATTTTGCTCAGTGAAGCTGAGTCTGCATTGTGTCAGAGTCTTCTTGATATACTTCCTGAATACATTCCTATTTCTCAAGAGGGAGAATATGCATTGACTTTCAGTATCATCACACTTTAGTCTTTCTCATCATCATTATATTTACATTACAATTTTTTTTTCCAAATAAATGTTATCATTGATTAGCTTTTATCTCAGAATATTCCATTTTAATGTATAGGTCATTCTACTGCAAATATGGGGATCACATATTATACTTTTATCCTACAAAACCTTTACATCTAGACTTAATCAATTACCAAATGCTTATTGAGAACCTAATTTACTAGATGTGATGTGCACTGAACAAAGATGTACAAATACTTGCAACCCTCAAGTAGAATATAGCACAGTTAGATATATCAGAGACATTTTAGAAGATAACGAGAATTTTAAAAGAGTGTACATGTCACTGTATCACAAACATTAAAACTTGTTAACAGATAATACCTTGGGGGGAAAAAAGCACATTTCAACTTAAAAATAAAAATCTCCTCACTGTAACAGTGGGCTAGGAGAAAAACGTTTGCTGGTAATTACTCGTGCTTACTTTATGCAAACATTTCCTGAGAAATTATATTAAAATGTCAATAGATAAATAGAATCTAAGACTTTCAGACACTTCAAATATTGAGTCCTCTTCCCTCCCATCTCGTCAATTCTGTATACAATATCCTTCCATTTAAACATTCAATCTTGTTTAAGCATATCCACTGGGATTCAGTGATCCCAGTATCTTCTAAAGCAACCCAACTTTATTTTGTTGGTGGCTCTATTCACTGACAATGTATTAAGCCAAAGTCTGCTTGTTTCTACTTTCCAATTATTGCCATTAAATTTTACTCTTAAAATCACATGAAATATGTTTAATGTCTCTTTCACATGATAATTTCTCAAATATTTTGCGTCATGGATAATTAAATTTTCTCTAGGATCAAAGTTTTCAGCTTCCGGTTATTCTTTATATGACCTAACACTAATCTTCCTTGACATCTCACTTTAGTCACTCCTCACAGACATGTTCCATTCTTCTGATGTACCTTTTCACATATATGGCCAAAAAAATAGAAAGGACAAATGAAAAACAGAAAATATTCTCTGTTCTTAATCAGGGCACCATATGCCCATTGATCCACTCTGATTTAGATTTAGTCTTGAGGTAAACAATGTCACAATTTTACTTAAAATTACTTTAATGTTAACCATTTACAAAGGCATAGAAGAGAAGACACTTCTCTTCTACGCCTTTGTAATTGGTGTGTGGGTCCCCAAATTGGCAAAAAAAAAAAGGTAAATCTAGATTAAAAATTTAGAGGTTATTAAGCACAATTTCCTCAATTTATTAATTGTAGTTTTGAACAGGGAAGGTAAATAACTTGCCAAGATTTTATAGCCTGAAAATTATATGGAGTCTAATTTTACACCTCAGGTTATTTATTTTCTCTTTGATCTTCCTCTTCGTTTCTCTGAAAAATGTTCATCTGGTTATTTGGGTATTGATAGCCTTTCTGAACAATTTAGCCTATAATTTCTTTCTCATCTGGTTCATATTTTAGCATCAGAGACAAGACAAGCAGCTTTAGTAATGGGAATAATAGAAAATGTCTGTTTTAAGAATTGCTTCTGATAAGAATCCCACAGCAGCTAAGCCCTCCAGACACTCAATATCAACTGTAAATGTTATTATTGTTCATGTTTTCTTTAGCTATACTGGATAATTTAAGAGTATCTCTTAAAAAATCATTAAAGCAACCTTACCCCTCAAGTTATAACACCCAAATGGGCTTCATCTCTGAACAAAAACAAATGAAATTCGTTCTACAGTAAACAAAATTTTCTCACCAGCATATTGACCTCACATAACACATATTAGTTTTGGAATTGCTTTGTATAGTGATGATGGCTGGCCTGATACAATCTCTGTAGCTAATAGAGAAGAGAGCAAGACCAGATTTTGGCAGATGACTGTCACAACATATATGCTACATACAGGAGAATGAGGAGTGAGAGAGATCGATTGGGGTTACTTAAGGAATTTTCTGTACCATACCAAGCATATTACAGACATAAGGAATATTCAATGAGAGGTTCCCAGCTCTTCTGTTTCAGCAGAATAACTGACATCACCTCTTGTTAGCGAGGTGGATGGTTCAGTTATGGCAGCAGGCTGCACTGAGTGCTGCAATCTCAATTAAACCCTCAAACTCTGCCTTAGGAATGAATGAATATTCTTTCCCACTAAAAGGATGTTTCTTGCATTGATAAGGAAAGCTAGAGAAATAGAGGTGGCAAATTAGTGTGAATTTGCCAACATTTATTTACTTGCATCCACTGCTCCTGCATGAAAGAAACAAAGGATTGCAGTAATAAAATATTCTCAAATGCACCATCTTAGATTTACATAGGAAACACACACATACGCACGCACACACACACATACACACACCCCCGTTCCTTTCTTAGTTGCTTCTTCTAACTCTACCTTGGTTTCTTTTTGTTTCTAACCAGTTCTTCACACCGTGACTTGTCTGACAATCTCTGAGTAATCTCACAGTGTTCCTTCACTCCTGTGCCCAGGTCGGCTATTTAAACCCACCACCTTCTATTACCATAGCATTAGAGCACAAATAGTGGTTCAGCGCTCCATGTCTGAACAACCTTTTCTTCTTAGTAAACCTAGTATGCATTTATTTTGTTCCAAATATGACAAATATGATAATGGTTGCCAATGTAAATTTTGCAAAAAACTGGAAACCATTTACTTTCTCTTATATATCAGAGACATATTTTTAAATTTTCTCCCCTAGAAAAAAAATCTATTTTTCTCATATTTTTGCAGTCAATCTAACACTCAACAATTTACTTCTAACACTAATCAGTACCTGTATATTGGTTATGTGACTAATTTATGAATTCTTTAGAAGAAACTGAATGTCTATACCTTACTTCCTTTCCCCTCTTTACCCACCTCTCCTTCCACACTCTCTTCTTTTCTAGTGATCTTTCATAACTCCTCTAACACACCATTGTCTTTAGAATTCCGTGTTCACAATGGGCTGAAAACATTACTGAAAGGAATCTCCCCTGAGATGATGTAGTGTCTACAGAAGACACAAATCCCAATTAGTTATTATTTTCCCTAAGTTTTTTAATCTCTATTTTGTTCAAATGTAGGCCCAATAAATCAATACTACGTTCAGAATCATGCAAGATTGACAGGGGAAAGGCTCCAAGGTGATTTATTCCCATTTCTGACCACAGTAAAGCCACATCAGCTACCTACTTGATGCCTGGTTATCAGATGCTGTTAGATTTCCTTGCAATGGCAAGCAGTGAGCTTCACAGCATTGCTGGATTGCATTAATTATTAGAAAATTGTTTCTCCTCTTGAACTCATGTCTTCATTACCAGAGCTTCCACATACTGGTTCTGGTTTTGTCTCCTGGAATACCACAGAAGCTATCCTTCTCTTTTCCATAGAATGGAATATACAGGAACATGCCAGGTTGGTTTTCTGACATTAGGTGCCTAGTAATGTATTATAATACCTGGCATAAAAATAACCTCTCCTGTCTAACATTGTAGAAGAATGGTGGTGTTGGAGATCAGTTTTCTAAATCTAATTTGTAAGAAGAGGCATGAGTTTTCTGATCCAATTTTTTTCCTTAAGAAAAAATAAATCCCGATATAGAAAATGCATGCATTTTTCTGTAGATATCAAACTTTAAAATGCTTTCAAGTGCTGAGTGTTGTGATTTGCACAACCAACTATGTTAATATTTATATTGACATGAATCTTATTACAGAAATAAATTCTAGTTTGAAATTGCATTTGGTATGCCATGCATTTTAGATTTTCTTATTCAAGTTTTATCTCTCCTTTTCTCTTTTATTTTTATTTTCTTTTCATCTTAACCCAAAAAGTGACCTACTTTCTTGTTCATTGATAAGAATTTACATACTGTATCCTTTAAAAAAGTTTTTAAACCATTTTATTATTATTGTATTTTGGTTAGTTGACTTAGGCTTTGAATAAAATATATTCACTACTCATTTCCTGTCCTTAGGGAGCTATACTTAGAAATTTTGTTTGGTTATAAGATTATAAGATGATACAGTTTATGAGTAAAATGACCATTTACTGAATGTGACATTTTTTAAGTGCTGTATATGGGAATTCCCAGCATAGTTGTCAGCAGTGTTTGGAGTATCAGAGAGTGTGCACATATATGGGTTTATACAGCACTGGGGAGTTCAATCAGAAGACAGATTAAGAGAAAATACTCCTGGAACAAGGGCAAAGACCCTTATTATAAGCCAATTTAGCTGGTCCAAGAAAAGCATGTTTCCTGAGGACACAGGTACTTAAACCTTCTAGATATTAAAAAATTTGGGTCATGAAGCTATGATCTCAGAGTTCTTAAACCACTTGAAGCTTCTGTCATTCTGGATTCTCTAAACTGACAATAAAAAGTATTTGGTTTCTCTAAGCCTTTAAAGAAAAATCAAGTGTCTTATCCTTTCCATTTAGTATGAGCTCTTTTACCTAATATTTTGCATAAGAAGGAAACCTAGCACTTAAGTAATCAGTTAATGTTGAAATGTAAAAAATAAACAAGGCATAGCAGATATAAATTCTGTTCATAATCGCCTATGGACATGATAGTTCATGAAGATAGATAATGTGAATAACACGTGACTAAATTTGAAAGGTGGTAAGTCTTCCCTATACTTGCAAACAACAAACTCACAAGTAATGAGCACTATATTTTTCAGATATTGTGTTAATAGTTTTATATTCTTTAATTTACCTCAAACTCACAAAAATCTCACAAAGCAGTTTTTAATTTTGTTCTAGTGAATGTGTAAACTAAAGCTAGGTAAAGTTAACTGACTTGTCCCAGTTTGCACAGCAAGAATTGGCAAAACCAGCAAACAGTCTTATGTCTAATGTAGCACTCAGACTAAAAGGCCTTCTATAAATGTAAATATCATGAGTAGAACTAATATCTAACCTGGAGGTAAAATTCACTAGGAGAAATTTGGGCTTGTTGGAAATAAGATCAGGTTTTTTTAAAAAAAAAAATGTGAATGCTGGTCTCTGAGATAATAAGAATAGATCATGTGGCAAGAATCAGTAGAGGGAGTAGGATGGGGAATTAGCTGATAGGGGAGAGTATGATGATCTGAATTTCACCAACTTCCTAATTTTCTTTGAGAAATGTGAGAAATCTATTTTCTAAGAAATAGAAATAAATCTAAGAAAATGTGAGAAATCTATTTTCTATGTTTTTAAAGGGATTTTATGATTTTAATATAGTTTGAGCATTCACTAGGCAAAAGACAATAATTTAATAATTTCAGGAAAACATTCTGTCAACATAAGGAGTGGTGTATAACTCAGATACTGAAGAACATGAAGGGCAGCTTTAGTATCCAGGATAAAGCAATTGTCAGACTCCTTGTTAAATTCAAAGCAGAATGATGGATGACTGAAAGCTGTCTCCAGGTAACATATCATATTTGCAGAAATAAGTCATTATTGAAGGTAAACTTATGTAGATTGAGTAACATGGGGAGACACAGAAAAAGAAAATTCTAGCTAACATTCTCTTTCTAACCTTAAAGAATATTGACTTCTGCAGGGAGATTTTGGAAGCTCAATTTATAAGCAGAACAGTAGCAAAAAAAGTTTTACCTCACGACTACTGAACTGACAATTAGACCTAATACTAACATGCAATTAATCATTTTTTTGAGACACAGTCTCACTGTGTCACCCAGGTTAGAGTACAGTGGCATGATCATGGCTCACTGCAGCCTCTATTTCCCCAAGCTCACATGATCCTTCTACCTCATCCTCCCAAGTAGCTGTGATACAGGCATGCACCACCATGCCCAGATAATTTCCACATTT
Organism: Theropithecus gelada; assembly: GCF_003255815.1. Lineage (NCBI taxonomy): Eukaryota > Metazoa > Chordata > Mammalia > Primates > Cercopithecidae > Theropithecus > Theropithecus gelada. Next base: position 33,342,864 of record NC_037676.1, on the reverse strand, counting down.
TTTGTAGACACATGTTTTTGGCAGGTTGCCTAGACTGGTTTCAAACTCCTGGGTTCTAGCTGTTAACCCACCTTGGCCTCCCAAAGTGCTGGGATTATTACAGATGTGAGCCACTGTGCCTGGCCAATAATTATTTTTAAATAATATTTGAAAGAATGAAGTGAAACAGCTGTGAAGAGCATCGGGGAACTGCTGTGTTTCTAAAAACAAATGGAATTGACTTTAGTTGCTAAAGCAGTTTAAAAGTGAAAAGCAGAGCTATCCATAGTAATTCAAATATGACTTAAGTGGTAAAAGTAGGAGGAAAAAAACTATAACAACCATAGCAAAAACAAAAACTACTTAACACTGAGTTAAACACTAATTGAAAGCAGTTGGCAGTAGCGATTAATGAGTTAAAAGGAACTAGCTTGGATTCGGAAAGCTTAGAAATAAGGAAAATAGCCACCATGTAGTCAGTGTCTCAGGCGATTCAAGTTGCTATAATAAAGTACCAGACACTGGGTGGCTTGTGAACAACTGATATTTATTCCTCATACTTCTGGAGTCTAGAAGTCCACATTCAGGGTGTCAGCACGGTTGAGTTCTGGTGAGGACCTTCTTCTAGATTGCAGATGGCTGACTTATTGTGCCTTCACATGGCAGAGAATAGAAAGTGAAAAAGCAAGCCCTATAGTGTCTGATTTTATGATCACCAGTCCCATTCAGGAGGTCTCCACCTGCACAACCTAATTACCTCCTAAAAGCCTCACTTTCCAAGATTGTCACACTGAAGGTTAGGGTTTCAATATAGGAATTTGGGGAAGACACATTCAGTCAATAGCATTCTTCCCCTGCCCGCCCCCCCACCCCGAATTTATGCCATTCTTACGTGCCAAATCTATTTATTTCATCTCAATGGTCCTGAGAATTTAATTCATTCCAGCATCAACTTCAAAGTCAAAAGTCCAAAGTCTCATTTAAATATTATCGAAACCACATACGGGTAAGACTGGAAGTACAGTCTTGGGACAAAGTTCATCTCCTGTGAAATTAAACAAGTTATGCATTTCTAAAATTCAAGAGTGGGACAAGCATTGGATAATATTCCTACTCCGAAAGAGAATAATAGGAAAAAAGGAATGGGCCATGGGCCCCAAGAGAGAAAGGCAAACTCCTGGTGATCTTAAGACTTGAGAATAATCCTCTTTGGCTCAATCTTCTGCTTTCCAGACCCGCCTGTGTGGTAGTCCTGCCTTCCAGACACAGTGGGGCAGTGATCTTATATCTGCTCTACCAAGTAAGGGTTCCACCCCAAGGCTCCACTGGGAAGGGGTTGAACTCCCACAGCTGCTGGCAGCCCTACCCTGAGTCTTTAGGTGGAGGTCATCTGACCTGTTGAAAGCTTGGCCATGCCTCCATTCCCACTTTGTGAGGCAAAGAGGCAGCCCTGATTATCTCTGCTTGTCTTTGGGGTCCTTCTTCCCTTTTCTTAAAGAACATAATTTACACTGAATAGCTCTAAGGTCCCATCCTATAAAATCCAAAAAGTCTGACAAATTTTCTTCATTCCTTACCATCTTTTTACCCTTCTTCAATTCAAGCTAGTAGTATCTGCTGGAGTGGCTGATTAAGCTTCTAGTTCACACCTGTACTTATCAAACAGTTGCTTGGCCACACCCTTAGTGTTCTTTTCCAAACATGCTTTCCCCCTTTTGATTGATTGATTTATTTTTTTGCAATATGAATAGACTGATAATTTTCCAAATCTTTGTTTCAGTTTCTTTTTATTCCTTTTATTCCTCTCTTCTTAGATTTTACTACAAGCAGTCAAGGAATGAAGCCACTACTTTAATATTTTGCTTAGACATCTCCTCCACTAATTGGAAATATCCAATTTCACATTTGAAATTCTACCCTCACAAAACACTAGAACATGAATATAGTTCAGAAAAGTTTTTGCTACTTTATAACAGGGATTGCCTTTGCTCTACTGTCCAATAACATGTTCCTCATTTCCATCTGAGACCCCATCAGAATGGCCTTTACTGTCTATATTTCTACCAACATTTTGTATAGGGTTATTTATGTATTCTGCGTGAAGATGGAAACTCTCTACAACCCTCTTCTTTCTTTTCTGAACTTTTGCTAGTATCTTCTTTAAAAATCTCTTTGTGATCACTTCACTTCTTCTAGTACGCAATCCAAAACTCTTCCAGCCTGCTTGCATTGATCAGTTCAAAGCTGCCTCCAAATTTTTAGGTATTTGTTGTAGCAGTATCCCATTTCTTTGTATCAATTTCTGTCTTTGTCCATTCAGGACGCTATAAGAAATAACCATAGACTGAGTGGCTTAAAAATAATAGAAATTTAATTCTCATAGTTCAGAAGTCTGGAAACCTGAGCTCAGGTGTCTCAGTATGGTTGTATTCTGATGAGGAACTTTTTCTGGGATGCAAATGGCCAATGTCTCATTGTGTCCTCACATGCAGCCCAAAACAGAGTGCAAAGCAAGTTCTCCAGTGTCTTTTTATAAAGGCACTATCCCCATTCATGAGGACTTCAATCTCTTGACCTAATTATGTCCCAATGACCCCACCTTCTAATATTATCACATTGGGGGTTGTTTTTAACATATGAATGGGGTAAACATCATAAATACGTGCAAATTTCTTATTTTTACTTTGGACACAGATACAACCAGGTTTTCAAGTCAAGGCTTTAGGAATTCTAAACAGTAGGCATTTTTTGGTACCTTTATCAGGCATAATTTTTTTGTTTGGAGAATTTGTCCATATCAAGAAAAAAATCTTCCAACGTATGGACACTTGGAAGGAGGAGATACGTGAGCTTTATCTGATACCAACTTGAGTCCCAGTCCCAGAGACGGAGATTAAGTTTCTGAGCAGGGCAATTGATTAGACCTAAAGAACAACAGAGAATTCCATGGCATATTGGGCTCCACACCCTCCTTCCTCCATGGAAACAACAATTCTACAGCAATAAGTAAACCATTTCCACTTGTGAGAAATCCAGAATCGAAATAAAAGGCTTCAGTATATCAGACAAGCACAAAACTGGCAGCATGGAAGCCTGTGGGAAAATTTGTGTCACTCACTTGCCAAAGCATAGTGTGATCCATTAGAAGGAAACACCCAACACCTGGCTTCTCCCTCAGGAAGGAAAGTAAACATATATCTAATATTCAGACTTTTCAGGGGCTTGCTTACCTGCAAAACTTGGTTTTTGTCTCATCCAACTCAGAACTCAGAGAGATCCCACATACTCTACATGTCTGGGGCAGGATGTATGAGGGGGAAGCACGGAGAACATAAAAGAGCTGAGTGAACGAGAGCAGCCCCAGAGAATTCTCAATACCACAGGTAGGCACCAGAAGGAGCAAGAGATTTCAAGCTCCTGACTAAAGAAATCAGAAAAACCTCTCTAATCTGGACTTTATAAGCACAAGTCCAGAGAAGATGCACCTGTAAAAAAGTTTTGAGAGGTTCATTGAATCTCTAGCCAGGCTGATTGGTGAAGTTCTTTTCCAGTACAAAGCCAGTCAATAAAGATGGAAAAGGTGACTGTTTTTCAAATGCCCAGATAACATCACAAAGTAACAAGACGTTTAAAGAAACTGACAAAGCATTCAAAATAACCATCATAAAGTATTCAACATGTTCAGGAAAATAAGGCATGAACAAAATGAGAATATCAACAAGAAGATAAAAAATATTTAAAAGAAACAAACAAATTTTGGAGACAGAAATAGAGAAAAACAAATAAAATTTATAAGACATAAAATAATGAATTAAATGTCAATGATAAATCCTTTCCTATAAATAACTACTTTTAATGTAAATGGATTAAACTCTCCAATCAGAAGTTATAGAGTGTCTGACTGTGCAAAATAAAAGGGATCCAATTATGTGCTGTCTAAAAGAGACTTACTTTGGATTTAAGGACTCATAGGGCGACAGTAAAAGGAAGAGAAAATATTTTACATATAAATGATAACAAAAAGTGAGTAGGTCATACTTACATCAGACAAAGTAGACTTTATGTCAAAAACTATCACAAGAGAAAAGGAAGAACATCATATAATGATAAAAGGATGAATTCATCAGGAAGACAGAACAATATTATATACGCACTAAATATCAGAGCAAATATGTGAAGCAAACATTGACAGAACCAAAGGGACAAATAGAAATACAGTAACAGTTTGAGATTTTAATACCCATTTTCAATAATAAATAGAATAATGAGATAGAAGATCAGTAATAAGGAAATAGAAAACTTAAGCACCACTCTAGACCAAATGAACCTAATATATATAAAGAGTATTTTACCCAAAAGGAAGAGAATGCACATGATTTCCAATGGCACATGAAACATTCTCCAGGATAGATCACATGTTAGGTAACAAAATAAGTCTCAAAAAATTAAAAATTGGAATCACAACAAGTATATTTTCTGACACAGTGAAACGAATCCAGAAATCAGTGGCAGAACAAAAACTCAAAAATTTATGAATTTGTAGAAATTAAACAACACACTTCCAAACAACCAATCTTTCAAAGAAGAAATCAAAAGGTACATTAGAAAATATCTTGAGACAAACGAAATTGAAAATACAATATACCAGAACTGAGATTCAGCTAAAGAAGTAAAAAGAGGGAAGTTTATAGTAGTATGTGCCTAGACTAAAAGTTTTCTTAAAAAACTACGCTAAAATTTTCTTAGAAAAAGCAACCTAACTTTATACCTCAATGAAAAAGGAAAAGAAAAACACACTGAGCTCAAAGTTAGCGGAAGAAAGAAAATAACAAAGATTAGAGCAAAAATAGGCAAAATATAGAATAGAAAAGCAATAGAAAAAATCAATAAAACTAAGACTTGGTTTTTGAAAAGATCAACAAAATTAACACATCTTAGCTAGACTGAAAAAGCGAGAAAACACTTAAATGAATACAATGAGAAATGAAAGAGGACAAATTCCAACTAATGTCACAGAAGTGAAAAAGAGTCTAAGAGACTCTCATGAATAATTATAAGTAAACAAATTGGATAACCTAAAGTAATCGATAAACTTGTAGAAACATACAACTACAACTCACTACAAATGAATTATGAAGAAATAGGAAACCTGAACAGACCTATAACTAGTAAATGTGAATTAGTAATTGAAAACCCTCCAATAAACAAAAGCTAATGACCATCAGATGACTTCACTGAAGAATTCTACCAAAACTTTAAAGGAGAAATAATGTAAATCTGTTTCAAACTCTTCCAAAAAATTGAAAAGTAATACACTCAGACTCATTTAATGCAGCTATCATTACTCTTATGCCAAAGACAGACAAATACACAAAGAAAACCACAGATAAATATCTCTGATGAATATAGATGCAAAAAATCCCCAAGATGAAACTAGCAAATCAAATTCAACAGTGCATTAAAAGAATCTTACACCATGACCAAACTGGATTTGTTCATGGGATGCAAGGATAAATCAACATCGGTCAATGAAAGTGATACAGCACATTATTAGAATAAATGATAAAAAAACGTGATCATCTGAGTAGATGTAGAAAATACGCTTTATAAAACTGAAGACCCTTTCATGATAAAAACACTCAAAAAACTAGGAATATAAGGAAATTACCTCCACATAATAAAAGTCATAATAAAGGCCAACAAAGAAAAGCCCACAGCTAACTTTATGATAATGGTGAAAAACTGAGAGCTTTTCTGCTAAGATCAGGAATAAGACAACAATGCCTACTTCTGCCACTTCTGTTCAACATAGCACTGATTCTAGCTAGAGCAATTAGGCAAAAATAAATAAATAAATAAACAAAAGGCATCCAAAGTGAAAAGGAAGAAGTAAAATTTTCTCTGTTTACAGATGGGAAGATCTTACATACAGAAAACTCCAAGAAATCCACCATAAAATTGTCAGAAGTAATAAATGAATTCAGCAAAGCTGCAGGATACAAAAATCGACACGCAAACATCAGTTGTGTTTCTGTAAGCTAACAATAACAATCTGAAAAGGTAGTTAATAAAAATAAAAATTTGAAAAGGTAATTAATAAAGAATCAAATATTTAAGAATAAACTTAATCAAGGAAGTAAAAGACTTGTACACAAAAACTATAAAACATTGCTGAGAAAAATTAAGGAAGAAACAAATGGAAATACATCTTGTGTTTACAGAAATAGAAAGAATGACTACCTCAAAAAATCTACAGATTCCAATGAAATTTTTTTCAAAATCCCAATGGTATTGTTTTGCAAAAACAATCCAAAAATTCATATGAAATCACCAAAGACCCCCAATAGCCAAACAATCTAAACAAAGAACAAAGATAGAAGTCTCATACTTCCTGACCTGAAAACATATTACAAAGCTATTGTAATAAGTACAGTAATAAAAACAGACACAGACCAATGGGATAGAATAGAGAGCCCAGAAATAAATCAATATATATGTGGTCAACTAATCTTCAACATGAGTGCCAAGAATACATAATAGGAAAAAGGGTAGTCTCTTCAACAAATGGTGTTGAGAAAACTGGATTATCCACATGCAATTAAATGAAATTGGACCCATCTTACATCATACATAAAATCAACTCAAACTGGATTAAAGATTTAAATGTGAGAACTGAAACCATAACACTCATGACATTGGTATTGGCAATGATTTCCTGGATATGATATCAAAAGGAGAGGGATCAAAAGCAAAAATAGACAAGTGAGACTAAATCAAACTACCAATCTTCTGTGAGGCAAGAAAACACTCAGCAGAGTGAATGACAATCTACAGAATGGGAGAAAATAGCTGCAAACTGTGTATTTTATAAGTGGTTAACATCCGAAATATATATGGAACTCCTACAATTCAATAACAAAACAAACAAATAAATAAATGGCTAACATCCACTTATGAGACATGCATAAAGGATCTACTCAGTAGTTAACATCCACTTATAAAACATGGGCAAAGAGCCTGCATAGATAGACATTTCTCCAAAGAAGGCATACAAATAGCCAACGGGTGTATGAAAATATGCTCAATATCACCACTCATTAGGGAAATGCAAATCAAAACGACAATGGCGTTTTACCTCTTTCCTGTGAGGATGGCCATTATCAAAAAACAGACATACAAACACACACACACACAAAAACAGATAATAACAAATGTGGTGAGGATGTGGAAAAATTAGAACTCTTGCATGCTGTTGATCATTGAAAAATGGTGCAGCAGCTACAGCAAACAGAGTGGAGATTCCTTAAAAAATTTAAAATAGAACAGCCATACAATCCAGCAATCCCAGTACTGGGTATATATTCAAAAGAAAGGAAATCAATATATTGATGATACATCTGAATTTCCATGGTTATTATAGTAATATTATTAACAATTGCCCAAGTTATGACTCATTATTGTGACTCATGTGCCAAAATAGACTCATTCTAAGCATTCATCAATGAACAAATGGATGAAGAAACGTGGCATATATACCTAGTGAAATATTATTCAGTCATAAAAAGAATGAAATCTTCATATGCTACAACATCGATAAACCTTGAGGACATTATCTAAGCCAAATAAGCCAGCTACTGAAAGGCAAATACTGCATGTTTCTACTTATTTGAGCTGTCTGGAGTGTTCAAACTCATAGAAACAGAAAGAAAAATGGTAGTTGCAGGGGCTGGGTTGGGGGGAAGTTGGCATTTTCTGTGAAATGGGTATAGAGTTTCAACCACACAAGATAAAAGTGTTCTACAGATCTGCTGTACAACAATGCATATAGTTAACAGTTCTGTATACTAAAACATTTGTTTATAATGTAGACATTGTGTTACGTGGGTTTTATAACCACAATAAAAAACATGATCATGATGGATATTTGGGGATGATTAAAGTTGGATTGTGTAGATGGTAGCACAATTATGTCATTTACTAAAAATCATGTAATTGTACCCTTAAAATTACAATTTTATGTTATTCTGTAACAATAAAGCTACTTCAAGAAATTTCATGTGAAAAAATTTACGATTTTTAGAAGTTAATATTACATTTTATATAAGATATAGGTCAAAAATTATTTTAAAATTTGAAAATATTTTGAATTGACTTAAAAATACAATGTACATAAACGTTGGTGGAAAGCAGTTGGAAATTTAAAGTGTTAAACACTTTTATTGGAAAAGAAGGAAAAAGAAAACAAGAAAAGCTCAAATTAATGACTTATTTTCCATAAAAGTAAGTTAGGAAAAGAACAAATTATTTTCACATATAGCAGAAAAAAAAAGAGCTAAAATCAATGAAATATAAACTATACCAACAATAGAGAAAATCAATTAAACTAAAATCTGATTCTTTGAAAAAATCATCAGTATTAGTAAACCTTGACTCAGGTCAAGAAAAACAAACACATAAATTCAAAAATTGCCAAATGTCAGGAATATGAGAAGTAAAATCACAGCAGAGCTTAAAGACGCGAACAGGATAATACGGAACTATTGACGGTAATCTGATAAAGTAAATTAGACAACTTAGATAAAATGGACACATTCCTGAAAGATAGAAATAAAGTTTGCTCAAGGGCAAGATAAACTAATCTAGTGAAGCATGTATCTATTAAATAAAGAAGCTTCATATCTAAAATGTTTGCACAATGAAAACTCTAGGCTGAGATAGCTTACTTAATTCATTCTACTAAACACTTAAGGAATAAAGAATGCCTATTCTAAAAAAATATTTTGCAGCAAATAGGAAAAATGAAAACTCTTCTCAACTCACTTCATGAGACCATTATTACCCTGATGCCAAAACAACAGAAAAAAAAAAAAAAATACAGGAACAATATCCTTTAAGACTTAGATGAGAGATTCTTAACCTGATGGTAGCAAATTAAAACCAATATTATGTAAAAAGAACATAATAGCCAAATAAGTTTACTTCAGGAATGTCAAGTTGGTTTAGCATTCAAAACACAATCAGTTTGATTATCACATTAGTTAACTAGCTATCAAAATACATATATACATAAAAAGAAACAGTAAAAATAAATGAAATATAATTATAATAGATGCAGAAAAAGTAATGAACAAAAGTCAACAAACATTCATAATGATAGCTACCATAAACAGGAATAGAAAGGAAATACTTCAAATTAATAAAAAGTATTTGTAAAAAACCAAGCTAATACTACTGTTAACAGTGAAAGACTTACTGTCTCTTCTAAGTTCTGGAAGAAGACCAGGATATTTTCATTTGCCACTTATCAATATTTTACTAGATGTCTTATTCAATGCAATAAGGCAAGGATAAAAGATATTATAAATTGGAAGGTTAGAAGCAAAACTCTATTTGAAATGACCAGTTTGTTTATAAAGAAATTCCTACAGAATCTTTTAAAAAAAGAACTATGAAATCTAAAAACTTGGTTTAGGAAATTTGCATTATATAAGGTAAATATGCAAAAGTCAATTGTATACACTAACAACTAAAATTTAATTGAAATGAAGAAAATGAGTACCATTTTAATAGCATCAAAAACATTAAATACCTATGGACAAATTTAAGAAAGTATATGTAAGACCTTTACACCAACAACCACAAAACATCGCTAAATAAAATTTTCAAAGACCTACATGAGAAGTAGACCTAAATAGGAAGATATATTATGTTTGTATATTGGAACACTCACTGTTGTAATGTACCAATATCCTTCAAATTATCTATATTTCTAAATATAATTTCAATCAAAATCCCAACAGACTTTCTTTTTTCTTATTTTGAGGAGGCAGTAGAAGTTGATAAATTCATATGAATATTTATATTGAAATATAAATGATGTATAACAGCCAATAGAATTTTGAAAAGAACAAAACTAGGTACTTAAATTGTTTGATTTAAAGAATCATTCTAAAGCTACAGTACCAAGATATTGTGGTGTTGGACAGGGTAGATATATACATGAATGGAACAAAACAGAAAGTCCGGAAACACAACTAACCAACTCACATATAAAGAGTCAATTTATTTGCCTGGGTCAGTGGCTCACACCTATAATCCCAGCACTTTGGGAGGCCAAGGTGGGTGAATCACGAGGTCAGGAGATCGAGACCTTCCTGGCTAACACGGTGAAACCCTGTCTCTACTAAAAATACAAAAAATTAGCCAGCCATGGTGGTGGGTGCCTGTAGTCCCAGCTACTAGGGAGGCTGAGGCAGGAGAATGGCATGAACCTGGGAGGCAGAGCTTGCAGTGAGCCAAGATTGCACCACTGCACTCCAGCCTGGGCCACAGAGCGAGACTCCATCTCAAAAAAAAAAAAAAAAAAAAAAAAAAAGTCAATTTATTTTCAGCACAGGTCCCAAGGAAATTCAATGAATTTTGCTCGACAGTTGGCTGTCTATATGAAAAAAAAATACCTTTTGTCTTTGCATCACACTCTATACAGAAATAAATTGAAATGAATCATAAACCTAAAGGTATAGGCTAAAGTCTTTAAAACTTCTAGAGGAAGTATTTCTCATTTTGACCTTGAATGAAGCAGAGTTCTTATACAGGACATAAAAAGTACACACTGTGAATGAATAAGATGATAAATTGGATTTCATACAATTAATTTTTCCCTTCAATAAAGACTGTTAAGAAAATGAAAAGACATTTTCAAAATGCATAATTAGAAAACATTTTACAACCTGATTTTTAAAAGTAAGAAAAGCAGTTGAAAAGATATATCACTAAAGTGGATTCAAAAGTGACCAAAACGCCCATTAAAAGGCTCTTAACATCATTATTCATTCACTAGGAAACTGCAAGTTAAGACCAAAATGAGAAACAACAATACCTTCTCTAGAATGGAGAAAAATTAAAAGAATAACAATACCAAGTATTGGTGAGGATAGGGAGAAACTGTGACATTCCTTGTGGGAATGTAAAATAGCATAACCACTGTGAAAACTAACAATTTCTTTGTTGTTGTTTTTTTTTTTGTAAGTGAAGAATTTTAAATTTAATTTTCTATGACATAGCACTACATATATTTCCAAGCAGAATCTTTTATTTTTAAGTGTGAATTTTAAAGGTTGCAAAGTATTAAAATGACCTCTGTGGATTTGATATTTGGAATAATATTTCTTTTTTTATTATTATACTTTAAGTTCTGGGTTACATGTGCAGAATGTGCAGTTTTGTTACATAGTTACATAGTTACACCTGCCATGGTGGTTTGCTGCACCTATCAACCCGTCACCTACATTAGGTATTTCTTTGAATGTTACCCCTCCTCTAGCACCCCATTTCCCACAGGCCCCAGTGTGTGATGCTCCCCTCCCTGTGTCCATGTGTTCTCATTGCTCAGCTCCCACTTATGAGTGAGAACATGTGGTGTTTGGTTTTCTCTTCTTGTGATAATTTGCTGAGAATGATGGTTTCCAGTTTCATCCATGTCCCTGCAAAGGACACGAACTCATCCTTTTTTATGGCTGCATAGTATTCCATGCTGTATATGTGCCACATTTTCTTAATCCAGTCTAACCCATTGATGGACATCTGGGTTGGTTCCAAGTCTTTGCTCTTGTGAATAGTGCTGCAATAAACATACGTGTGCATGTGTCTTTATCATAGAATTATTTACAATCCTTTGGGTATAGGCCCAGTCATGGGATTGCTGCGTCAAATGGTATTTCTAGTTCTAGATCCTTGAGGAATCGTGACACTGGCTTGCACAATGGTTGAACTAACTTACACTCTCACTAACAGTGGAAAAGTGTTCCTATTTTTCCACAACCTCTCCAGCATCTGTTGTTTCCTGACTTTTTAATGATCGCCATTGTAACTGCTGTGAGATGGTATCTCATTGTGGTTTTGATTTGCATTCTCTAATGACCAGTGATGATGAGCATGTTTCACATGTCTATTGGCTTCATAAATGTCTTCTTTTGAGAAGTGTCTGTTCATATCCTTTGCCCATTTTTTGATGAGGTTGTTAGCTTTTTTCTTATAAATTTGTTTAAGTTCTTTGTAGATTTTGGATATTAGCCCTTTGTCAGATGGATAGATTGCAAAAATGTTCTCCCATTCTGTAGTTTGCCTGTTTACTCTAATGTTAGTTTATTTTGCTGTGCAGAAGTTATTTAGTTTAATTAGATCTCAGTTGTCAATTTTGGTTTTTGTTGCTATTGCTTTTGGTGTTTTAGACATGAAGTCTTTGCCCATGCCTATGTCCTGAATGGTATTGCCCAGGTTTTCTTCTAGAATTTTTATAGTTCTAGGTCTTACATTTAAGTCTTTGATTCACCTTGAGTTGATTTTTGTATAAGGTATAAGGAAGGGGTCCAGTTTCAGTTTTCTGTATATGGCTAGCCAGTTTTCCCAACACAATTTATTAAATAGGAAATCTTTTCCCCATTGATTATGTGTGTCAGGTTTGTCAAAGATCAGATGGTAGTAGATGTGTGGTGTTATTTCTGAGGCCTCCACTTGGTTCCATTGGTCTCTATCTCTATTTGGTACCAGGACCATGCTGTTTTGGTTACTGTAGCCTTGTAGTATAGTTTGAAGTCAGCTGGCATGATGCCTCCAGCTTTGTTCTTCTTGCCCAGATTGTCTTGGCTATGCAGGCTCTTTTTTGGTTCTATATGAAGTTTAAAGTAGTTTTATCCAATGGAGATAGCATTGAATCTGTAAGTTACTTTGGGCAGTAAGACTATTTTCATGATATTGATTCTTCCTATCAATAGCATGGAATGTTTTTCCATTTGTTTGTGTCTTCTTTTATCTGGTTGAGCAGTGGTTTGTAGTTCTCCTTGGAGAGGTCCTTCACATCCCTTGTAAGTTGTATTCCTAGGTATTTTATTCTCTTTGAAGCAATTGTGAATGGGAGTTCACTCATGATTTGGCTCTCTATCTGTTATTGGTATATAGGAATGCTTGTGATTTTTGCACATTGATTTTGTATCCTGAGACTTTGCTGAAGTTGCTTATCAGCTTAAGGAGATTTTGGGCTGAGACAGTGGGGTTTTCTAAGTATACAATCATGTCATCTGCAAACAGAGACAATGTGACTTCCTCTCTTCCTATTTGATAACACTTTATTGCTTTCTCTTGCCTGATTGCCCTGACTAGAACTTCCAACACTATGTTGAATAGGAGTGGTGAGAGAGGGCATCCTTGTCTTGTGCCAGTTTTCAAAGGGAATCCTTCCAGGTTTTGCCCTTTCAGTATAATATTGGCAGTGGGTTTGTCATAAATAGCCCTTATTATTTTGAGAACATTCCATTGATACCTAGTTTATTAAGAGATTTTAGCATGAAAGGCTGTTGATTTTTCTCAAAGGTCTTTTCTGCATCTATTGAGAAAATTGTGAGGTTTTTGTCATTGGTTCTGTTTATGTGATGGATTACGTTTATTGATTTGCGTATGTTGAACCAGCCTTGCATCCCAGGGATGAAGCCAACTTGATCGTGGTTGATAAGCTTTTTGATGGGTGCTGTATTCATTTTGCCAGTATTTTATTGATGATTTTCGCATTGATGTTCATCAGGGATATTGGCCTAAAATTCTCTTTTTTTGTTGTTGTGTGTCTGACAGTCTCTTGTATCAGGATGATGCCAGCCTATAAAATGAGTTTGAGAGGATTCTCTCTTTTCTATTGATTGGAATAGTTTCAGAAGGAATGGTACCAGTTCCTCTTTGTATCTCTGGTAGAATTCGGCTGTGAATCTGTCTGGTCCTGAGCATGTTGTAACCCATCGCAATGAAGCTAAAAACCTTGAAAAAAGGTTAGATGAATGGCTGACTAGAATAACCAGTGTAGAGAAGAGCTTAAATGACCTGATGGAGCTGAAAATCACAGTATGAGAATTCACAAAGCATGCACAAGCTTCAATAGCCGACTTGATTAAGAAGAAAGGATATCAGTGATTGAAGATCAAATTAATGAAATAAAGCAAGAAGACAAGATTAGAGAAAAAAGAATAAAAAGAGATGAACAAAGCCTCCAAGAAATATGGGACTATGTGAAAAGACCAAATCTACGTTTGATTGGTGTATCTGAATGTGATGGGGGGAATGGAACAAAGTTGGCAAACACTCTTCAGGATATTATCCAGGAGAACTTTCCCAACCTAGTAAGGCAGGCCAACATTCAAATTCAGGAAATACGAAGAACACCACAAAGATAATCCTCAAGAAGAGCAACTCCAAGACACATAATTGTCAGATTCACCAAAGTTGAAATGAAGGAAAAAATGTTAAGGGCAACCAGAGAGAAAGGTCAGGTTACCCGCAAAGATGCTAGCTGGTTATTTTGCCCGTTAATTGATGCAGTTTCTTCATAGTGTCGATGGTCTTTACAATTTGGCATGTTTTTACAGTGACTGTTACCAGTTGTTCCTTTCCATGGTTAGTGCTTCCTTTAGGAGCTCTTATAAAGCAAGTCTGGTGGTGACAAAATTTCTCAGCATTTGCTTGTCTGTAAAGGATTTTATCTCTCCTTCACTTATGAAGCTTAGTTTGGCTGGATATGACATTTGGGTTGAAAATTCTTTTCTTTAAGAACGTTGAATATTGGCCCCCACTCTCTTCTGACTTGTAAGGTTTCTGCCAAGAGATCCACTGGTAGTCTGATGGCTTGCCTTTGTGGATAACCCACCTTTCTCTCTGGTTGCCCTTAACATTTTTTCCTTCATTTCAACCTTGATGATTCTGAAAATTACGTATTTGTTGTTACTGACCTTCTGAAGCCTACTTCTGTCAACTCGTCAAACTCATTCTTCGTCCAGTTTTGCTCCCTTGCTGGAGAGGAGTTGTGTTCCTTTGAAGGAGAAGAGGCATTCTGATTTTTGGAATTTTCAGCCTTTCGGCTCTGGTTTCTCCCCATCTTTGTGGCTTTACCTACCTTGGCCTTTGATGTTGGTGACCTATGGATGAGGTTTTGGTGTGGATGTCCTTTTTATCAATGTTAATGTTATTCCTTTCTGTTTGTTAGTTTTCCTTCTAAACAGATCGACCCCTCAGCTGCAGGTCTGTTGGAGTTTCCTGGAGGTCCACTCCAGACCCTGTTTGCCTGGGTATCACCAGTGGAGACTGCAGAACAGCAAATATTGCTGCCTGATCCTTCCTCTGGAAGCTTCATCCCAGAGGGGCACCCATCTTTATGAGGTGTCTGTCGGCCCCTACTGGGAGGTGTCTCCCAGGCAGGCTACACAGGGGTCAGGGACCCACTTGAGGAGGCAGTCTGTCCATTATCGGAGCTTGAACGCCATACTGGGAGAACCATTGCCCTCTTCAGAGATGTCAGGCAGGGACATTTAAGTCTGGAGAAGCTGTCTGCTGCCTTTTTTTTTCAGATATACCCTGCCCCGAGAGGTGGAATCTAGAGAGGCAGTAGGCCTTGCTGAGCTGTGGTGGGCTCGCCCAATTCGAGCTTCCCTGCCACTTTGTTTACAGTGTGAGCATGGAACCACCTTCTTAAGCCTCAGTAATGGTGGATGCCCCTATCCCCACCAAACTTCAGAGTCCCAGGTCAATCTCAGACTGCTGTGCTAGCAGTGAACAAGGCTCTGTGGGTGTGGGACCTGCTGAGCCAGGAACAGGAGGGAATATCCTGGTCTGCCAGTTGTGAAGACTGTGGGAAAAGCACAGTATTTGGACAGAGTGTACTGCTACTCCAGGTACAGTCACTCATGGCTTCCCTTGGCTAGGAAAGGGAAATTCCCTGATCCCTTGCACTTCCTGGGTGAGGTGACTCCCCATCCTGCTTTGGTTCACCCTCCATGGGCTGCACCCACTGTCCAACCAGTCCCACTAAGATAAACCAGGTACCTCAGTCGGAAATGCAGAAATCACCCGTCTTCTGTGTTGATTTCACTGGGAGCTGTAGACCAGAGCTGCTTCTATTCAGCCATCTTGGAAGCAATCCCCCAACAATTTATTTTACAGTTAACATGAACCTACCTGATGACCCAGAATTCAATTCCTATGTATTTATCCAATAGAAACTAGTACCTCTGTCCACATGAAAATGTGTATGCGTACATGTGCATTCTACTCATTCCTGATAGTCCCACAAGAAAAATAATCCAAATTTTCATCAGCAGTACAATTAATTTTAAAAAGTGGTATATTCACACAACAAAATGCTCTTCATCGATAAAAAGTAATGAACTACTGATTAATACAATAAAATAAATGGATATGCTGATGAGCTCAAGCAAATGAAAAAAAGTACATACTGTGTAACTCTCACTTATATAAAATATGAAAAAAAACACATCTAATTTACAGTGATAGAAAGCAGATAAATGGCTGCCTTAAGTTGAGTGTGGGGAAAAATTAACAGAGATGGACACAAACTTTGGAGGAGGGCAATATCTTGATTGTGTTAGTAGTTAATGCAGATTACATGTGAGCATCCATTTGTCAAAATTCATCAAATTGCATGCATTTTATGGTACATTAATTATATCTCACTAAATCGATTTTCTTAAAAGGAGGGATTGTTCAATTGTCAGGTGTCACTGAGCAGCCAAGTAAGATGAGGACCTACAACAATCCAACAAGATGAATTCCTGTTGGATTCCACAGCATGGAAGTCACTGATACACTTGATGATGTGTTTCATAAACGAGGTGAAGAGTAAGTCCTAGTTGATACAGTTTTTTGGAAAATTGGACATAAAACAAAACAGTGAGTAAAGACCACTATAGAAAAGGATTTTCTGTAACCCTGACAAGTGCTGTAATGGGGTAGTTGTTGGAGAGGGTGTGGTTTTGTTTGTTTTCATGACTGGGATTAACAGCACATTTATATATTAATGTGAATGATGGTGTAGTGAAGGAAAAATGAGCAGAGCAGGAGAATGAAGATTACTAATGTATTAGTAAATAACAAACATAATATTTTCATGAATTGAAAAATGTTGTGAAGAAAATGAAGCAGGGTAATGGGCTAGAGAGTCCCTGGGGGATTGTGTGACGACAATTTTGAACAAAGGTATTCAGTGAAGACCTCTCTGACATGGTTTCATTTGACGAAAGACCTGAATAAGTCAGAAGCCTAAAGTAAGTTAACTAGCCACTAGGGAATGTAAATCGTCTATTTAAGGGAAATAACAAAGCAAATAATAAGGGTAGTTATTTTAAAGTATGGCAAGATAAACGACATCCCTGGCTCTATACAATCTTAACCCTAATGTGATTTCCAATTTTGCACTGTCCAGACACCAAGTTCAATACTGTTTTTCTAAAAGACCCTCCTATCTGGTTGGAAATACACAATTTTAAATCCAGAAGAGAAAAGCACAGTGGTAAAGAAAACATAACAAGACAGAGGCTGGGTTAATTTTCCACCTTCCTCTAGGGCCTTGAGCTCATTCTGTTCTATTTCCTAACAGCTGGTAGGCTTTTGTTCTTTTCCTCTATAACTGTTTCTCCAGCAGGTAAAGTTCCATTTGGCATCCAGGGCATATGATTATTATAAGCAATGTCCCCATGACATTTCATTAAGCTGGTCTTTCCACATTTACCATCAGACTACTGGAGCCTTGTTAGAAGCACTTAATTGCATCCTATTTTTGAGGCTGTAGCTGTACATCAAGATTCTGCTCTCATGTTAATTTCTTTTTAGTTGCTCTCAAGGTCTTCCTGCTGATTAGAGTTTTAACAAAGAATTTCTCCTTCTACTTTCCCTTCTTTATCTTTATCTGCCTCCCTGCTTCCCTACAATTTGGGACAATGCTGTCAGCTGTAATAAGCATTGCCTTTTTGTTAATGTGATTAGTGTTTGCCTGGGTGTCAAGAATCTCTGTACCCTCAGGGGTATTGAGGCTGGGGATTCAGATGATGCTCAACTGCACAACTTTCTGAGGGCATTGATCTCTTCCCCTTTCACTGATGAAATAAACTTTTGGAATATAACATTTCTGGGTCCAAAAAAGTGACTCTCTTTTTAAAACAAGCTGCTTCTATCTTTAATTGATCCTCTTGGGATTGCATGTCCACTGGGGAAAAAAATACAGATTATCTGAATGTTTCAGGGTAAGATGAACTATCAATGTGTCTTTGTGATTAATAATGTCTATTGCTGATTTTAACAACTAATTCTGATTCAGACTTTGAGATGAACCAGATGCTCTTCTCAGCACTTTATGTGTATTATTTCATTTAATCCTCATAACATTCTCACTTTTGATGAAAAGCACTGGAATAATTTTCACTTTACAGATGAGCAACTAAAACATAGAAATGTTCAGTCACTTGACCAAGGTGCCCAGTGATAGAAATGGATTGCAAACCATGTGTTTTGACTCCAAAGGCCAGGGTCTGAAAGATGCATATTCTCAAACACAGCAAGCCACCTTTTTCACAGCTTTCACCTGAAGCTCATATATGTTTCCCCTCTCTTTTGTAAAACGTGTTCTTGTTTTCTCCCATCTAGTTATATATTTCTTTACCATGACTCAGAGTATTCCAACAGGACTCCAAAGTCAAACTTCTGAGTTGAATTAGATGGACTTTCATGTGTCAAACTGCCTCTCTGCCATCTTTCTTGTTTGAATGTCCAGTCTTACTCTTGGGACACCACTACTATCTCAACTATTCTCGCTGCTTCCAGTCACACCCTCACGGTCCTCTACCAGCTGCCCGTGGACTTTCTAACGCCGAGTTCTGGTGATGCTATGCCTGCTCCCAGCCCTTCTTTGACTGCTTGTTGCTAAAGGATGTGGTTCAGAATACTTAGCCATAGGTTTATTTGCAATCTGGTTTTAATATACCATTCAAGGCACATCTCCTGACAGACCTCGTCCTTCTTTATATCACATCCTATGCTTAGCCACATCAATCCACTCATATTTCTCCAACACATCTATGCCATTGGTCATACACATTTCTGTCTCCAGAAATGTGTTTTTATTTCTATTTTATTTTTTATTCTAGCAAAATCCTTTGTGTCCTTTGAAACCCAACTCATGAGTTACCTCTTCTGAGATGGATTTGGTGACTTTTTCCCTGCTTTCAGACGTAACAAATGAATGTGGTCCTCTTTCCTGTCCATAACCCGGTAATAAAGTCAGTGTTGCAATTGCCATCTTTTTATTATAGTAATTCCCATTTCAACTTCTCACAACAGATTGTAACTTCCTCAAGGGCAGTATCATGTCTTTTACACAGAGTAGGTGCTCATAAATTTCTGTTACATGAAAGAATGCTTGCATAAATGTTATATATTGCTGTATCATAAACCAGATCGGTGAATCTAGTACACAGCATTTGCATAGAACACCATGGTAGCAATTACTGAAATTCTGCTCTTATTAGATTGGGCTGTCTTTCTTTAAAAAAAAAAAAAAAAAAGATACTCTCTAGCATGGACCTGAGAGTGATTATTAATTCAGCTTTTACTGAAATAAACAAAATAACATGTTATAAATTATAGTGGAGTTCTTTGGTAAGGAAAGAAGGACAGAGGCCTTGAATTAGAGGGACAATGCCAGTTGGGGAACTGTTGGTACCACGTATTGAAAATGCCTCTTCCTTGGGTTCTTGCATCATCCTTGCTCTCTTTGCAGCTTAGAGGGCTCTTCCCAAATCTACTAAATGAGCCAGTGTGTTTGCCTTCCACTGTCTTTCTGAGTGCTCAATTCCTTCCCCGCTATCCCCCCACCCCCCTTGCTATTTCAGCCTTGGCCTTATCTCACTCTTTACTCTTTTCCTCTGCTGTAATTAAATCACTTCCTGAGGTTTTATTAGGTTTTTCTTCTAGAAGGTGGACTAGTGCCTAGAGGTATTGTGGTATAAAAACATTAAAAAGGACAGTGTGGTTATTTTCTATGGAAAAGAGTCTGTGTCCAACACACAGAGCACGCTGGGGGAGAGGAAGAGAGAAGACATTTAAGGATTATGAAGCTCGCATATTTTATTTAACTGCCGTCTCCACCTGTATAAATACAATATGTCAAGCAGCGTTAAAGGGAGTCACCGTCCATCTGCACTTATTAGGGAGTGTGTGTGTGCTCGAGAGCTCCTGTGGAACATTAAGAGTGTAGAGCAGGAGCTGGGCAGTGGGCCACGCTTGACTGTAGACTCAAAATCTTCATCTCTGTGTGTAGCAGCCACACTTAAAAAATCTGTAATCAAAATGCCACTCTCTGGAAAGCCAGAGAAAATAGAGTGGAGAATTTTCTTTGCACAGTTCAGAGTCAAGGTACAAAATTCTTTAAAATGGTTAAGATGTGTTTTCTAGGCCTTCATATTTCCACTTTTCTGTCCCTCCTCTGACATCCTACTGAACCTGGATATCCTGTCTTCTCTCCCTTGCCCTAGGAATATTCTGAGCTAGAGCACTCATGATACCACTGGTTTCTTAAAACTCTACCCAGATTGTGCAAATACCCAGACTACCAGTTCCTTCAAGTTCCTGAATTCTAAAATTTTCCATTCTGTGTATATTCAATTCAAGTGCCTAGTTTCTCATTGGGACTCAAATTATCCAGTAGTTTAGTATAATTTTTATTTTGAATAAGCATATACAAACTTTGAAGAACTAATGCTGACTTAATGTTTAAACTCTTCCATGTAATTTTCAATTTGTATCCCAGTCTTTATTACTGAAAATAGACATATATCCAGAGATACAGGAGAAGAGTTTCCTGGCACCTTATTAAATTGCTAACATGAAATGCTACTGATACTTGATACATAGATCTGGGATATATTAGTCCATCTAGCTTCTTTTCAAATAAGAAATGATAGAAATCATCCATTTTTTCATATAGTTTATCTTGTGCATCTACCCATGTCTCAAATAAAAAAGAAAGTCAAATAAACATATACAATGATATCTATCTGGCACAATAGAAAGCCGATGTGATATAAATCCTCCAAAGAAATATTGTTAGTGACATGATTAAACCTCTCCACTCTCCAAGGCAGTAGGCCTGAATTGCTACACATTTGAGTTTATATTCTTCTGGCTGTTCTAAATGTGTTAAATTTCAGCACTATTTTTGGCATCAATACATGCCTTCTCATCTCAAAAAGTCTATATTAAAAAATAGATGTCTAGGTATTAATTTCTCCTTTTACCAATTATCATATTTAAGTTTAACTAGGACCTCCTAGGGATAAGTCATAGCAATCCAAATGCAAGATTCACAAAGTTCAAATTTCTGGCCCCAAGTTTTGGACTTTGATGTTTTGTCAAATTTCCACATAATGAGGACACCTTAAAGGGACATAGCCAACCCCACCAAGAACATAAATGAAGTCCTACCTTTGCAGGAATCTTTATGTGCATGGGTCTTAGAACTCACTCTGATATTTCCAAGGCAACTGGAAGACAGAAATGATCCTTCCATATTGTAATTCAGAGCCTTTGTGACTTGACTTCTTCCACTGTAAATAACTTAGACACTTGGTAAAAGTCATTCAAAGTCAGTTTGTGTGAATCCTTCTACTCTGTGTTACATACAAAACACCAAATAATCAGAGAGTGCCCTCTGATTCTTCAGTTCTTAAGACTATTCTTCTATTTATTGCTTGACTCAAGTAATAAAAGCACCAAATTTCCAGTCACGAGAAACCTTGTAGGTCCACATTTAGATCATGTTCCATCTACAAACACATCCTTTTTACAATGTCTTCCAAGAGTCTATTGGGCCTCTGCTTGAGTGCCATTAGAGTGACAAACACCTGTGACTTCTGGAGGTAGCCATTTATAGCTCTACAGGGTAGAACTAAGCCTTCTGGATGGTTCTAATCCATCATTCACCGAGGCATTAACAATCAGGTGTGCTGATCAATTCATTCTCCCTGTTTTTCAGGCATCTTGTGTTCCTTAACCTCTTCCCTCTCCAAGAAATGACAGAAAGAAGCTGCTAAAATCCATCTGTTGAGCTCCTTGAGGGAAGTTGTAAAATATGCATTTGGGATATACTAAGAGGAAGGATTTAAAATATGTTTCAACTTTTCAATTATGGACAGATAATCCTATCACTTTTGACCACTTCACACCAAAAACTGAGTAGAAAGGAAACTGACACTGAACTTTCATTGGGTATCAGACCATGTGTAAGGTGCTTTTGTGTTGGGTGTTTTAAATGGTGTTGCTTTCTTTATTTCTCATAACAACCCTGCACAGGTTTCTTAACTCCATTTTAACAGAAGATAAGTAATAAACAATTTATGCTGGTACATTGCAGTATTTGAATGTGAATCCAAGGCAACCTGACTGCAAGTCTATGCTCTTTCTATCACATGATTTTTGCTATGCCTGAAACTAAATGAGATGTTGCAAAGAATGGCTGTGTTTTTTTCTATATGGTGTAAAACTGTCTGCAAACCATCAACTTGCTTTTGTGGGTGGGCAATGCAAAAAAATTAGCTATTTCAGGAGGAGAATCAGCCCAGGATAGGATGTGGCAGAAAAAAATTTGAAAGACAAAAAAAAAAAAAAAAAAAAACAACTATCATTGACGTAGGCACTGAAGAGGAAGAATATGTTCTGCAGCCTCTTTCTGTAGAAGCCTGACGTGATCAGGTTGTGAAGCCGCTGCCCCTCTTCAAACTTAAGGCTCAGTAAATGGGCAGAACAGAGCTGGGAGTGCTTGTTATGGTCTTCATTCCAACACTCAGATGGGAGTGCTGCAAACCCTGGGCTGAAGTGCTCATAATGCTGTTCAGGGCAATTCCATGTGGCTTTATGTTTACCTTGGGCATGTTTTTGTCTTTGTGCAGTTCTAATTAATCCATTATGATCTATAGTGAGAGAAATGCCAAGTAGCTGAATTCCCATTCCCCATTCAAGGCCATGGCTACTGGCCGTTAAGTAGTCTGTCTTCTAATTATGGTGGGCCCTCATCTGTCTAATGTTATGCCTCTCCAATTAAAAGCCCCACAGCAGCATGCACTTACTCTTTTAACAGCACAGCTGTTTCCTCAGACCAGGCCCAGTGATGTGTATCTTGAAGAGTTTGGGAGAGTCTTCAATCCCCAAGCTACAGATTCTATCACAACTACGGTTCTCAGTACTTCCTGCTTTCCCCCTACGGCCTGGAAAACTATAGGATTCAGACTCTGGTGTGGGGTTGTCTCCCGCCAGCAAATGCCAAACTCCCTACATGCCAAACCATCTCATAGGGATGCCCTCTGGAGCTATTTGGGAGAATGGACAGCTGGAACCATGGATAAGGCTGTTTGTATGCTATAGAAGCCACTATAAAATGCTTTTGTGTGTACAATAAGGTCATGCTGAGCTGGCCATGTGGCATATCACCCGCTCCTCTGTTTTTAAATCATAAGCTCTTCAGTTTGCTTTACTCTTGTTTTAGTTTCCCTTAAGTTTTATTTTAACCAGACCTGCTCAGAGGAAATGTATTCAAGAGAAAGGCTGCAAAACCAAAAGATGAGCTGAATAAGCAGAGATAGCCTAACGGCATGTAAGTGATCACGAGTTCAGTTGTGCTTAAGGCTGTGCCCTTGAAATGAAATAAGAAGGTATCATTAACTGATGATAGCTAGGATTACACCAAGCCACAGATCCCGCCCTGGCGGCATGAAGGGGGTTGGGGAAGAAATTTTGCTGCAAAACCTAAGAGAGAGAGCCAACCTTGACTGAGGTCAGTGTCTTGTTCAGAATTGCAAGGTGAATTTTAGGTGACAAAGACAAATCAAAGAAAATTTATCAATTTTCTTCAAATTCAACTGGAATCTAATCTCAGATTTTAATATCCTTCCCTAATCTCCCTTCTACATCCATACCAAGCCACTGAGAACCACTTCCCTATATAGTTTTCTTCTTTGCTGAAAGGGTCATTCTCTTTTAGAGAAGGAATCTCCTCCGCATCTAACTGTTCATTCTTATCCCTTTCAGAACACACAAAGATCATCACATGCAGATTACAAATATTAATGTACATGTCTGTAAATGTAGGTTCATTGCAGGTAAGTGATTGGCCTAAACCTAAGGAATTTCACCCCATGGCAAAAAAGATTGATAGAGTCATGGAAGTCAAAAATGAGAGTAGTGAGAGCACTAACTCACAGAATGAGGAGTAGGAACAGCAAGGAGACTCTAAACAGTCAAAAGGAGTAAGCAAAAAACAGAGAAGTCTCAAAAATATTAGAAAACTTGCAGAAAGGTTTAGACATAAATTCATAAGCAAAGAAATGTCATGAAAACTTTTTGAGCAGAAGGGTGAAATGATCAGCTGTATATAGTATAAAAGCACATTGATGGCAGGGTAAAGGATAGGATTTAGGGGGAAATGAAAGACAGTGAGAACATTGAGGTGGCTATAGTCCCGTCTAGAGGTGATGACCACCTGCCTCAGGGTAGTGACTATGCAGATACAGAAGAGAGAATGAATTTGAAACCATAGATAGGATTATCAGGATTTAGACATAGAATAGATGTGAAAAGTATGCAAGCTTCAGCAATTCAGGGTGCTTCTCAAGTTTGTGTCAGACAAAGGGCTTCAACTTGAAAAGATAGAAAATCTCAAAGGAAGAATAGAACAGTTTAAAGATTATGGTGTGTGAGGTGTGGGAGTAGGAGGATCTTAATAAGGAGGGTGTGCTGCAGTTCATAACAGCTGTGTGCACCAAATCTCTGCATGCAACAGCTCTGAAGGAGAGCATGATCAAATACCACAAAGACATGGGGCAAGATGAGAACTGAAATATTCTCGTGATAGCAACTAGTTGGCCACTGATAATTTTGCTAAGGCATGTGAGCAAAAGAGATTTGTGGTTGTATGAAGAGAGAGTGTGAGGTGAGGCGATGATGATAGTGACAAGGGAAGAAACTGACCACATGGAATAATCAGCAATTATGACAACCTGGTTTTCACCTTCTTCCAGAGCAGAGATATATACTCATAGATGTTCAGCCAAAAGACCCTCTGTTTTTTTGAGATAGGAAGTAGAAGAAAAGTACAAATAAAAATCAGTTATCTTGGGAAGTAGGTTAAGAGAATGGCTTGAATATGGAGAGTGTAGAACTTTACATTGTGCCACTTACCACGTACTTACCAACCCTAATGCTGTGTGTATGTCAACATTCCATCCACTTTTGTAAAGATCTGAATGGTTGGCTTAATGTATGGATATTTCCAATGAGCCTAAAAGAAAAGAATAAGGAACAAAATTAGAGTAAAGGTTTCCTTCCCAAACTTAAAATTTAGAGCAAAGCAGGTCTTCCCATCTAATTTTTGGTGACAATGAAAGCAATTAGAACTTAAAGAAAGATGTCTCTGACATCACTAAAAGAGTTGCAACTATACCAATGTTTTTAAAGATGGATACGGATGAATGGATACAGAAATGAATGTTTGTATGTATGTACAGGCATAAGTAATGCTCTCTGCTAAGAGGCTCAAAGAGTAATGGCATTCCAGTGCTAATAGGCTTGAGTTCTAAATGCCATTCTATAAGTAAAGAAATAAGGAGTCCTTGGAAAAAAATTTTGATCCCTGTATTTGGGCAAGGAAAGTATAAGAAACATCTGGAACAATTCATGGTACCGCAAAGTAAGGACATTCTTTAAAAATTATGGAAATGTCATAGGACACAGAAATCAATTCCTGCTGTGAAGTGTATCATTTACCTTCAAAATATGTGGGAGGATTTTCTAAATCTCTTAATGCTCTTGATTCCTAAATTAATGTCACTCTAGGTTATACAAATATTCTGTAAGATTTTAATGCTTTTGAAATGCATTGATATTGGGGGGTTATTATATAGTATATTTCTTGGTTCCATTTAGAATCAAAATGAATATGAGTTCGTCAGTTGATAAATGTGGTGCTTTCTAAATGTCAAACTGGATTATTTCTATTGATTTGTCATCAAGTTTACTGTCTTCCATTCTGCTAAGAGAATCCATGAATGCTTCTTTTCACATATTAAGATTTCAGATACACATTTTCCTTTATACTTCCTCTTTATCTGCCAAAATTCTCCATCTATTTTTATCATCATGATTATGTTTTCCTTTACACCTTTGAAAATCTTTATAACAGTGACTTTTTAGTCCTCGGCTGCTAATCCCAACATCTAGCTTATCTTATATTTTGTTTCTATGGACTGCTTTTTGGGGAAGGGATGCTATCTTCCAGTTTCTTCACATATGTGTTGATTCTGAAATGCACATGAACATTGTGAATAATATGCTGTAGGGATTTATGATTCTGCTGTCTTCTGTCAAAAGGTTGTAAGTTTTGTTTTACTAAGTAATTTTTTTCACTTAGTTTAATTCTTGCTAGAGAGTATTCACTTAAATTTATGCTCAATCTTAAGTCTTTGTCCCGTGGTCATTATGATGTCCCTGCTAAATAACTGAGGTGTTCAGCAATGTCTCTTTACTTTCACTGAGGCAGAATTCAAACATCTCCAAGCTCTGTGCTATTTCTGATGTGTCACTTTATGTCTTAGACCTGAAGACATTGATTTTTGACATGTCTCACAGAATTCCTCCCTGCTTATGAACAGCCAGCTATTTGCCACGAAGAATACATGATAAACCTTCATGTGAATTCCTCAGCCAGCTACTCTCCAACTGGTGCAAATTCCTTCTTTCTAACATTCTGCTCTGCAAGTTCCAGCCACTTCACTTGAATATTCAGCACTTCAAACTCTGCTTCCTAAGCTCAGTGAGACTTCAACACTTCTTTGACTCTACCATTCCTGCCCCGGGATAGGAAACATGCTCCAGTGATGAAAGCCTGGAAATATTTTGGGCTCAGAATATCTGTACATCATCTCTCAAGGAACACGATTCAGGACTGCCTGTTATTCAATGCTTGCAGACAGGTGCCTCACACACTTTGTCCGGGTTTATGTTTGTTTATAGTGGGAAGCATTTATTCAGTCTATAACTAGGCTTTCCTAAAAAAAAAAATTTGGTGAGTAACGCATTCTCCACATAACTATATACATATTAATATTAAATGGAGGACAGAGAATCAAATGTTTTATTAATGGGTAAATAGGAACAATGACTGTGGCTTTAGTGTCATTCAGCCTTATCAAGAAGTGTTTTATAATAAAATGCATAGTGACAAAATATTTTTAGCCTGCTCTGGTGGAATAGTGGTTATCCTCAATTTAGAAGGTGAAAACAGAATAATTCCACATTATATTGCAATACATGCTAACTGACAAGTAACAAAGCCACATTACTGAACCCATTCACTTCTCTAACTCTGAATCACTATACCATTAGCCACTTAATAAGTCCTCAATAGCTATTCATTTTATTATAAGCTTATCTTATACTCAAGAATATTTTAGATGTTCAAAATATTTAAAATTAAAACACATTAAACATCTAAAAGTATAGGAAATGGTTGTAAAATGTGATTGGGAAGGGTTTTTTGTTTGTTGGTTTGTTTTTGATGAAGTCTTTCTCTGTCACCCAGGTTGGAGTGCAGTGGCACGATCTTGGCTCACTGCAACCTCCGCCTCCCAGGTTCAAGCGATTCTCCTGCCTCAGCCTCCTGAATAGATGGGATTACAGGTGTGTGCCACCTTGCCTGGCTAATTTTTGTATTTTCAGTAGAGATGGGGTTTCACCGGGTTAGTCAGGCTGGTCTCGAACTCCTGACCTCATGATCCACCCTCCTCGGCCTCCCAAAGTGCTGGGATTACAGGCGTGAGCCACCATGCCTGGTAATTGGGAAGGATTTTCTAGGCACAATATCAAAGGTTGGAGCTGTAAAGGTAAAGGTCAATATTCTTCACTCTATCACTATCTAATTAAAAATGTTCCATTGTCAAGTATACATTAAAATGTTAAATGACAAATGGTAAGCTTGAAAAAATGGCAAAATATGTAAAAGAAAACCATATATTCTTAATATATATTATATTCTTAATATATATTATGTTCTTACATATAATTTGATGAAAAAAACTGGTAACAGAGAAATGGGCTATAAACCAAAAAGGAAATATATAAACACAGAAATATGTACGTTAGGGACCTGAAAAACCATTCAGACTTACTCCTAATAAGAAATATACACTGACCTCGAAATGGATTTATACTTTTCACTTAGGAATCTGAAAAAGATCATGCTGTATTATATTTTGTGTTTCTAAGAGTACTGAGAAATGAGCATTGTATGTACTACAGTTCATAAGTGTGTGTGTACATGTGTGTGTATACATATATATGTATGGTTCCATGGTACTCATCATATATAGTGTGTGTATATATATATATATATGTATGTATACACACACATAAACACACACACAGAGATAAGAAAAATTATCACAGTATAAATTATGATGGCAAAAATTTGGAAGCTACTAAATATCTAACAGTAGGTATGACTAAAGTGGTTTATGACACATCCATATTATCAAAAGTTGTGTGGTAATTCCAAATACAATAAAAACTATCCTGTGTGATGGGAGAACATTTCATGATGTATTTTAATAAAAAATAAGTCAAAACAAAACTATATAGACAAAAAAATTGGGGATAGTTGGTCTAACTGCTGTCATAATCATACACATATGTCTAGTGGTAATTTCTAGACAGGAGGGGAATTTTTTCTTCCTTTTGGTCCTCTTAATTTTTATGGCATTGAATATGTATTACCACTGTATAACATTATTTTAAAAATATGTACAGATGGTCTTGTCTTACGATGGCTTGACTTACAGTTTTTCTACTCTATGATGATGCAAAAAAACGCATTCAGTAGAAACCATACTTAGTGTTTTGGATTTTAGTCTTTTCCCAGATTAGTAGTAGGATACTCTCTTTTAATGCTGGGCAGCTGCTGTGAGCCACAGATTCCAGTCAGCCGCGTGATGAGGAGGGTGAACAACTAATTCTTGACATCTTTCTAAAGAATGCTATACCTGCTAAACCATCAACAAGTGTTGATGCCCCCAAGCCTTCTACGAAGGATTCTCGAGCTTTATCAGAACAGAGAGAAATTGATGACTCTGTTGTTGTAGCACCCTCATCATCCAGCAATTAATTTTCGCTCAATGCTTCAAACATTCTTCAGGCCCAGTGTGCTTTCAGTTGTGTACATTAATACATTAATGGTGAGTACCCATACACCCATTCTGTTTTTCATTTTCAGTATTCAATGAATTACATAAGATGTTCAAAACTTTAGTACAAAACAGGCTTTGTGTTAGATGATTTTGCCCAACTGTATGCTAACGTAAGTGTTCTGAGCATGTTTAAAATAGGTTAAGCTAAGCTATGATGTTTGGTATATTAGGTATATTAAATGCATTTTCAACTTACAACATTTTCAATGTATGATGAGTTTATCAGGATATAAGAACTCCCCTTGTAAGTCAAGGAGCTTATTTATATATGTGTGTATGGATGTATATACACACACACTCACGTACACACACACAAGTTTGTAAAATTTAGATCTGAAGTGGTAATACATATTTTGGAAATTTATTTTAATTCTTTCAATATCTGAATTGTATCTTGCAGCCTTTTTTTTTTTTTTTTTTTTTTTATGGAGTCTCACTCTCTTGCCCAGGTTGGAATGCAGTAGCACAATCTCAGCTCACTGCATCCTCTGCCTCCTGGGTTCAAGCAATTCTCCTGCCTCAGCCTCCCAAGTAAGTGGGATTACAAGTGCTTGCCACCATATCTGGCTAATTTTTTCATATTTTTAGTAGAGATGGGGTTTCACTATGTTGGCCAGGCTACTCTCGAACTCCTGACCTCAAGTAATCCACTCGCCTCAGCCTCCCAAATTGCTGGGATTACAGGCCTGAGCCACCATGCCTGGTTGACTTTTGTTGCTTAGGATGGAATCTTTTATTTGTCTTTCCTTCCTGGAGCTTCCTACTGGCATCCGCACTAGTATCCCTGAACAAAAGCTCAGTGAGTATGACGGTCTATAAGACAGTGCATTACAACTGTTCCTGAGCGAGTGTGTGTATTGCATGTGTATGCATGTGTGTGTATGTGGAGGGGTGCTTATACGTGCTGGGAAAATAGGGGTCATTACTGACTTCCCCAATTCTGCCAAATTTGATGCATGGGTCTGAAATATTTCTAGGAAGTTTTACTGTAGGCAGTTCTGTGGGGAGACATCCCAAAGCAGGCAATGAAATGGAAAAAAGCAGACAGTCCTCTTATGATCAATAAGCTTGCTTACAGGAGCCAAAAGACACATGGGGATTATTTGGCAAGCCTCGTTTTAAAGAGACTCTGCATGCTTCAGCTTTACCTGCTGTGCATTGAATAAAGTGGTGGCGGGTACTATGAAATCTATCCCAGCACCTTGTGTTGGCAGCCACTTGCCAAGTAAATTCAAGAGCTAACAGCTGCCTTGGAGCAACAGTGTGGCTGCCACCTCCCCAGACCAAAGCAAAAAACTGGAAACCATCATGCTTCTGTTTCAGTGAGCAGAAGGGTCTGAAGCAGGGGAGGTCTGTCCAGAGTCAGAAAATATTTGCCAGCTGAGAAACTGGATCATTACTCTTAGAGCTTCCTTTCTAACCCATCAAAATCTTTGGAGGTTACCTCCATGGGATCTGCACATTGCCAAGCAAAATTTGAATTAGGCACAGAGTGAGGGAAAACTCAAATGTTTTATTTTGCTTCTAGGCAAACATATGCCTATTTAAAACTTGGTTTCTTCTGTGAATTTATTTTAAAGGATGTTGTGAATTTGATTACTTTTCAAAGGAGAATGAGTTCCAGTTCTTGCTCCACACCAGTATTTTGCCACATTTTGGATGAGAAAGTATCACATTTGCAGACTAACAGCCCTTCATTGTGAAGGTCATTAGAATAAACAGTATCACAGGCAGCCCTTTACAGCATGAGCAATGAGACACTCATTTCTGTGCTACAAACTTACACTCAGGCTAACTGGGTAAGAACTCCATCTTCTCAGCTCAATCCCAAAGGGAACCCCTGTCCCTTAACCCCGAAGAATTCCCAACCTCAGGGCAAATTTTGAGAAGGAGTTTGCTATTCATTGAATTACTTCCCCTCTCTTTGGTACTTGGGGTGAGCTGGAGGAGGTTCATAAATTTTACCTCTTCTGATGGACTACTTAATTCTCCAACTACCGTGGGAAGAGTTCAAGATTTATGGGAAAGAAACTCTAGCAGATACTTTTCTGCACAATAGTCTGGGGCTTTAGTTAAATCATTGCAGGTTTAGAGAATCGGAGGTAAGGATTTTCACAATTCCAAATCATCATAGTAGGTTGTGGTTTAGCATGCCAGTCCAGGGAATGTTTGGGGGCTGGAGTTGTCTGTTCAATTTCTTGAGCTTCCTTCCATCTATAAGATTCAGTGATATCACTGAGGAGTACCTTGGATTTGCTGCTCTGTGCCTTAGTCTTACCTTAACCCTGGGAAATTTGGAAAAAAAAAAAAAAAAAGAAAAGAAAAGAAAAGAAAGCAAACTGATAACGGGCTCCAGAAGATTCTGTGACCAGCTGTACAGCCTGAAATTTGATTTTGTCCTTTTTCCAGATTAATTGCAGTGGTGCACAAGTCGAGCCCACCTGTCTTTGCATAAACACACAAGAAGATAAATAACAACTACAGGAGAAAAGAGTCTGACCCAAGGGACCTCTCTGGGCACAGACTCTAAGTTGAGGAGGGCTCAACAGCTCCCAAACTTCTGACTTGCTAGGAAGGTGGCCCCTGCCACCTTGTAACTAAAATATATTCACTCTTTTTTGTCAAGTTGGTGGGATTGCTATAGCTTTGTGGCAGCTTGCGCTTTGAGTTTCTGGGGGAACAGCAGAGAGCTAGGTGCGACAAGGAAACTGCTATGTTTGATTAATGTGCAAGATACTGCACCATGGTTCTGCCAAAGCCTCATTTCAAGATTCCATGTTGTACATTTGCAAGGAGCAAATATTCAGTACAGCCATCCTCTTTGTAACTTGTCATACAAAAGAATCAACGAATTCCATGACTGTCAGGCAGGCTATAAGCAAGGATAATTGCTCTCTTTTGCACCTGCCTCAGCCTCTGCCATCATTGTGTAGCAGGAAGGTCTAAATATTGTGATTTATTTGCATGGTAGTATGTCTTTTTTAAATGACTCCCTTTTATACTCACCTGAAGTCTTGGAAATTTCAACAGAGACCAGTGTAGTAAAAGCATGGAAGAACAAGACCCTCATGAAAGGTTCCTCATAGAGAGGACTTGTTTAATATTATTACACTGAGACAATGATTTTTATTCCTATATAAGTTTTTTTTCTTTACTTTTCTTTTTCTTTTGGAGACAGAGTCTCTCTCTGTCACCCAGGCTGGAGTGCAGTGGCATGATCTTGGCTCACTGCCACCTCTGCCTCCCAGGTTCAAGCAATTCTTACGCCTCAGCCTCCTGAGTAGCTGGGACTACAGGCATGCAACACCACTCTGGCTATTTTTTTGTTGTTTTTTGTATTTTTTCATAGAGATGGGGTTTTGCCATGTTGCCCAGGCTGGTCTCCAACCCATGACCTTGGGCAATCTGCTCGTCTGGGCCTCCCAGAGTGCTGGGATTACAGGTGTGAGCCACTGCTCCTAACCTATTCCCGTGTAAGTTTTTCTGAGGGGGTTAGGCAGGATGCTGTGCTATACAAAGTCAAGAGTGAGGATGGTAGCACCATTTAGAATAATAAGGAAGTCTCTAGGAGGAGCAGAATGGGCCAGAATGGACCAGAGTGACTCGTTCTGTTTGGACATAGTATTTGAGGTTAAAAGAAAATACATAGAAGTTGGGTTTATCTAGGTTTGGGGATCGTAGACTGAGTGTGCCCACAAGACAAATGGATAATGAATTTCAGGAAACTAAGTTCATAATATAAATGGCCAAACATAGAAAATAGATAAGGGATTGGAAGTGACCAGGTCTGATTTATTGTCTGTTAACCATTTTGAGGACCATGAGGTTTCTCTCTCTGACTTCTCTTGATAAAATTCCGAGTTCGTTTCCAGGGCTGTTGACAGTATAATAACTTATAACTCTGATTTCAAACATATGTTTCCAATACATACAGGATATTTGTTCAAGGGATGCGAAAAGTCTGAAGTGCTCTTCCTAGACCATATTTTCTAAGGAGACTAAGGGCTCTTTTTAGAGGCTGCCCAGTTATTTAGTTCTTGTAATTGTATTACTAACTGTCTCTAAAATACATAAATGTACATATGAGTCCCTCTTAGCTTGTTTTCTGTTTTTTGTTGTTGTTGTTGCTGTTGTTTTTATCCCGAAGTCTCGCTCTGTTGCCAGGCTGGAGTGCAGTGGTGCAATCTCGGCTCACGGCAACCTCTGCCTCTTGGGTTCAAGCAATTCTCCTGCCTCAGCCTCCCGAGTAGCTGGGACTACAGGCGTGTGCCACCATGCCCAGCTAATTTTTGAATTTTTAGTAGAGACAGGGTTTCTATCTAGGGTTTGCTAGGATGGTTTCCATCTCTTGACCTTGTGATCCACCTGCCTTAGCCTCCCAAAGTGCTGGGATTACATGTGTAAGCTACCGTGCCCGGCCAGCTTCTGTTTTTTTCTTAAATCAGGGTTCAAGAATTTCTCAATTAAACATGGTGACTAAAGGATAAATCTCAATATGCTCATTTCCACTGTGTGTGAAAACTGCCACCTTGCCCAAACAGGTAATCACTCAAATTTCGATGTCTAATAGTAGAAGCTATCTTTTAGGTTAAACAATGAGAATGAGATAAATGTGACAGAATCAATGTAAGGACTTCTCTATTTCAACCTGTTACTCTGGCTGTCTTTGGACAATATCCTGGTCCAAAGTTCTTACTGGCTTCTGAGGTCACAGCCTGCTGAGTCCAAGCCAGCTCTTCTTAAAAGTTTTATTTCCTTATTTATTTTTATTTACAGGCCAACTCTTGATTACAAGGCAGTGCCTGACAATTGATTAATGCCAGGGGGTGTTTGTGAGGATTGGCCTCTTTGGCCTCTACAGGATGTAGAAATTCCTATTTATAAGTCTTCTGTGCTTTGTTCTTTGATCGGCTTATATATAGTGCTTTCCATGAGGTGTCTCCATTGGCTAGTGGCAGCGACAAACTGGCAAAACTCCAGCAATTGAAATTATATTCCACAGAAGCACAGGAGATAATGTCATATGGCAAATATATACTGGGCAAATGTCACATAGCAAACACATGCTGAACCATCATAGGGAGAGTGCCTGCCCGCTCACTTGGGATTAGGAGCAAGCCAGTTTATTTGACAAAGGAAAATAGCCCATATAATTTGCCTGTGCAAGTGTGTGTGTGTGCGCGCATAGTTTTTTATTTTTATTTTTTTATTATACTTTAAGTTCTAGGGTACATGTGCGAGAATGATGGTTTCCAGCTGCATCCACATCCCTACAAATTTAACACAGATCATAATAGGTAGACCTTTCTTACTGGCGCAATTGGACAGACCAAAGAGATATAACATGTAGGATAAATGCGGGACTTGAAGTTGATATTATAAGATAAACAGATAATATAGGTGGAGAAGAGGAGAGGATAGAACAAAAGATGAATGAAAAGGAGGGGGAAAGAGAAAATTTTAGATGCCACAAAATACAAGGGATGTTGGAGATCCATCTAGTAAACCAACCTACCTGGGCTGGAATAGTCATCAATGAGGAGCTTGGGATCTGACAGCTGGATTGTGGACAAACCAAAGAAGCCTCTTGATTCTTATAAAATGTTACCCTATGGGAAATATTCTAAACAGTAGGTGATATGTGGATGAGAGGGCTGGTCAGTAACAGGCCTGCGCCAATGAGCTGAGAGGAGTAATTGATTCAACCCTCTTCACCTGTGGTCAAAATATTTTTTTCTTCATTTCTAGAACTAGTTAAAAGAAAAATGTTAATGTATAAGTCTGTCCCAGGCATAAATGGCTGATTGTTTCAGTGTGTTTTACCTTGAGATCGCATAGTTTCCTTTTGATGCATGACAAAGGAAGCTGAAGTGCAGGATTCCCTTAGCATCTTAACTCTAAGAGGTGAGGGGATGTGAGGAAATCAAAGGCTGTGCAAGACCAGGGAAGGTGATATGCTGGGTCTTGGAGGACTTAAGGGACATGAACTCAAGTTTGCATCGTAAAAGAGATGTCTATTCCATTTTCTCATGTTGCAAAACAAGAGATTCTACTTCATTTTCTCATGTTGCAAAGCTGGTTTGTATTCAATGCAAATAATTTCTAAAGTACAACAACAAAATGGTACTAACCTATAACCTCGCCATTCAACAGGCTTCTTCAAATCTTTCTTGTAGGCCAGAATTTCCAAAAGTGAGTTACATTAATTTAATGTCCTGTGAAATTTAAGTAAGCGCTATGGATTAAAAGATGCTATAGATGCCGGACCCGATAGCACAACCCTGTAATTATAGTGCTTTGGGAGGCCGAAGCAGGCAGATCACTTGACACCAAGAGTTCAAGACCAGCCTAGTCAACATGGTGAAACTTCATCTCTACTGAAAATACAAAATTAGCAGGGTGTGGTGGCTTGCACCTGTAATCCCAGCTACTCAGGAGCCTGAGGCAGGAGAATCGCTTGAACCTGGGAGGCCGAGGTTGCAGTGAACCTAGATCGTGGCACTGCACTCCAGTCTGGGAGACAGAGTGAGATTCCATCTCAAAAAAAAAAAAAAGCTATAGAAATAAAAAGTTAAGTGGAGGATGGGTGCTGTGGCTCATGCCTGTAATCCCAATACTTTGGGAGGCCAAGGCAGGTGGATCACTTGAGGTCAGGAGTTGGAGACCAGCCTGGCCAACATGGTGAAACCCCATCTCTACTAAAAATATAGAAAATTAGCCAGGCGTGGTGGCAAGTGCCTATAATCCCAGCTCCTCTGGAGGCTGAGGCAGGAGAATCACTTGAACCCATGAGGGGGAGGTTGGAGTGATCTGAGGTTGTGCCATTGCACTCCAGCCCGGGCAACATAAGTGTAACTTCGGGAAAAAAAAAAAAAAAGTTAAATGGAGAATTCAGTTTAGAAAATGCTAAGTTAAACAAATAGATTCTATATATGTTAATGTATTTTACGTTTCCCAAATGTAAATCAAATATCTGGGATATTTTGACCTACCAATTAGTGAGGAAAGAAATTATTCTATATATAAGTGCATCATCCTCAGATGTAAAGTGAAATTTGTTTTTATAAAGTAGCAATGTGTTTATTAGAAATGTATCTGCATATTCCTAGATTCTTTTATACACCTCCTCCCGATTGCCCCTAATATGAACTCAAGAGAGTACAGGACATCAGAATGTCAAGAGGCTTGTCCCAGGATTGCACAGGTTTTGGGTACAAGTCTTAGAATAAAATCTGAGAACCCCAAGCTATAGGCAACGATCAGTTTCATAGAGAAAGTATTTGCTATGAAAACAGGAGCTCTAAAAGAAGTTAAATTAAGGTGGAAGCATGGATAGTATGAACTAAGATTTTAGTCTCTTCTCTTTAGTCCTTACTTGTATTTTTCTATTCCACTTGTAAGATTGTATGTGTGTGCGTGTGTGTGTGTGTGATATATGTGTATATATGTCTGTGTGTCTGTGTATAATTATATACCTCCATAGTAGATACAGAAACCCTTAAAGCAAAAGGAATGATGGAAAGAAGGAAGGAGAGAAGGAAGAGAGAGAGGTAGGGAAGGACAGAAGGAAGGAAATGGGGTTGGGAGGGAGGCAGAAAGAGAGAGAGGGAGTAAAGAAAAAAGAAAGAGAAGATTCTTATCAGCTTAAGGAGATTTTGGGCTGAGACAATGGGGTTTTCTAAATATACAATCATGTCATCTGCAAACAGGGACAATTTGACTTCTTCTTTTCCTAACTGAATACCCTTGATTTCTTTCTCTTCCCTGATTGCCCTAGCCAGAACTTCCAACACTATGCTGAATAGGAGTGGTGAGAGAGGGCATCCTTGTCTTGTGCCAGTTTTCAAAGGGAATGCTTCCAGTTTTTGCCCATTCAGTATGATATTGGCTGTGGGTTTGTCATAAATAGCTCTTATTATTTTGAGATACGTTCCATCAATACCGAATTTATTGAGAGTTTTTAGCATGAAGGGCTGTTGAATTTTGTCAAAGGCCTTTTCTGCATCTATTGAAATAATCATGTGGTTTTTGTCTTTGGTTCTGTTTATATGCTGGATTACATTTCTTGATTTGTGTATGTTGAACCAGCCTTGCATCCCAGGGATGAAGCCCACTTGATCATGCTGGATAAGCTTTTTGATGTGCTACTGGATCCGGTTTGCCAGTATTTTATTGAGGATTTTTGCATCGATGTTCATCAGGGATAGTGGTCTAAAATTCTCTTTTTTTGTTGTGTCTCTGCCAGGCTTTGGTATCAGGATGATGTTGGCCTCATAAAATGAGTTAGGGAGGATTCCCTCTTTTTCTATTGATTGGAATAGTTTCAGAAGGAATGGTACCAGCTCCTCCTTGTACCTCTGGTAGAATTCAGCAGTGAATCCATCTGGTCCTGGAGAAACTTCAGCAAAGTCTCAGGATACAAAATTAATGTGCAAAAATCACAAGCATTCTTATACACCAGTAACAGACAAACAGAGAGCCAAATCAGGAATGAACTTCCATTCACAATTGCTTCAAAGAGAATAAAATACCTAGGAATCCAACTTACAAGGGATGTAAA
Organism: Theropithecus gelada; assembly: GCF_003255815.1. Classification (NCBI taxonomy): domain Eukaryota; kingdom Metazoa; phylum Chordata; class Mammalia; order Primates; family Cercopithecidae; genus Theropithecus; species Theropithecus gelada. The sequence goes on along the minus strand of NC_037676.1, from coordinate 33,305,214 downwards.
GGACCTCTTCAAGGAGAACTACAAACCCCTGCTCAGTGAAATAAAAGAGGACACAAACAAATGGAAGAACATACAATGCTCATGGATAGGAAGAATCAATATCGTGAAAATGGCCATACTGCCCAAGGTTATTTATAGATTCAATGCCATCCCCATCAAGCTACCAATGAGTTTCTTCACAGAATTGGAAAACTGCTTTAAAGTTCATATGGAACCAAAAAAGAGCCCACATTGCCAAGACAATCCTAAGTCAAAAGAACAAAGCTGAAGGCATCACGCTACCTGACTTCAAACTATACTACAAGGCTACAGTAACCAAAACAGCATGGTACTGGTACCAAAACAGAGATATAGACCAATGGAACAGAACAGAGTCCTCAGAAATAATACCACACATCTACAGCCATCTGATCTTTGACAAACCTGAGAGAAACAAGAAATGGGGAAAGGATTCCCTATGTAATAAATGGTGCTGGGAAAATTGGCTAGCCATAAGTAGAAAGCTGAAACTGGATCCTTTCCTTACTCCTTATATGAAAATTAATTCGAGATGGATTAGAGACTTAAATGTTAGATCTAATACCATAAAAACCCTAGAAGAAAACCTAGGTAATACCATTCAGGACATAGGCATGGGCAAGGACTTCATGTCTAAAACACCAAAAGCAATGGCAACAAAAGCCAAAATTGACAAATGGGATTGAATTAAACTAAAGAGCTTCTGCACAGCAAAAGAAACTACCATCAGAGTGAACAGGCAACCTACAGAATGGGAGAAAATTTTTGCAATCTACTCATCTGACAAAGGGCTAATATCCAGAACCTACAAAGAACTCAAAGAAATTTACGAGAAAAAGACAAACAACCCCATCAAAAAGTGGGCAAATGATATGAACAGACATTTCTCAAAAGAAGACATTCATACAGCCAACAGACACATGAAAAAATGCTCATCATCACTGGCCATCAGAGAAATGCAAATCAAAACCACAATGAGATACCATCTCACACCAGTTAGAATGCCAATCATTAAAAAATCAGGTGCTGGAGAGGATATGGAGAAATAGGAACACTTTTACACTGTTGGTGGGATTGTAAACTAGTTCAACCATTGTGGAACACAGTATGGCGATACCTCAAAGATCTAGAACTAGAAGTACCATATGACCCAGCCATCCCATTACTGGGTATATACCCAAAGGATTATAAATCATGCTGCTACAAAGACACATGCACACGTATGTTTATTGCAGCACTATTCACAATCGCAAAGACTTGGAATCAACCCAAATGTCCATCAGTGACAGACTGGATTAAGAAAATGTGGCACATCTACACCATAGAATACTATGCAGCCATAAAAAAGGATGAGTTTGTGTCCTTCGTAGGGACACGGATGCAGCTGGAAACCATCATTCTCAGCAAACTATCGGAAGAACAGAAAACCAAATACCGCATGTTCTCACTCATAGATGGGAACTGAACAATGAGATCACTTGGACTCGGGAAGGAAAACATCACACACCGGGGCCTATCATGGGGAGGGGGGAGGGAGGAGGGATTGCATTGGGAGTTATACCTGATGTAAATGACGAGTTGATGGGTGCTGAGGAGTTGATGGGTGCAGCACAGCAACATGGCACAAGTATACATATGTAACAAACCTGCACGTTATGCACATGTACCCTAGAACTTAAAGTATAATAATAACTTAAAAAAAAAAAAAGAAAGAGAAGAAAATATTCTACAGCTGTAAGCATGAGAACACAGGAGGTAATTCCTGATGAAGTATAAACTGAACAACTTTGGCTGTCTTACACACTCTAGTGAACATTGCATACTAAGTAGCCCTTTACACACTCCCCAAGATTTCCTGTGGCTTTGAATTCTAATCCAGCCTGAACAGGGTTTTCTGGACACAAGCCTGCCCCTGTTGATATTTCAGCATTTGGATTTACCTCTTCATTTGGAGCAAGAACAAACAAAAAAAATCACCTAATCTCCATCTCCCAAGTATCATAATTTGGATTTCTGTAGAATGGCTTGAGTATTGCCTATTTCCTGCATCTTTCCACCATTGCTTAACTGTGGATGTTTCAATCTCCACTGAGGAGCTCCCCCACCCTCACTCCTCCAACCAGCCTATCCTACCAACTACCAAACTAGGCAGTACAGAAAATTGGTGGAAAAACCTGTTTGTGTACATCTATTTTGATTCACAGGTGTAACTTAAGAAAGAAGTAACTATCCAGCATAGTGCGATGGCAGGAGCAAGAGGATGATTCACTCCATGCCCAGATGCTTCCTTCCTAAAATGTAGGCCTTGCCTGCTTGCTAAAGACCTACATTTTTGAAAGAGGATTTATTCACTTGTATTTTTTAATCTCTGACACAACATAATCACCTTAAAAGCTATTGTAGTTGAAAGGGCACACGGTATGGTGAGTGGGGGGCCTATGTCCCAGCCCTGGCTCAACTAGTAAACAACTGCCTAATCTTAGATACACCATGTATTTTTCTTTACTGAACCTCACTACATTATCATTTATAAAACAAAAGAATTAGATTTCAGTATCTCAAACCTTGAAATTGCAGAGAAAATATTACATTTTAATCTATTATTAGTCACATCTGTTTGGTATATGGATGAGTTTCAAGTTCTTTCTTGAGAGAAGATTTAACAAGACAAGAAGAATTAGAATTTTGCTTGTTTTATGTGGAAAATGGTGACAAAATTACAAGAAGCAAAAGTGAAAGAATTTCGGGGCACTAAGGCAAACTTTATAGCATCATTTTGTGTGTGCTATTGTTATAATTTATAGAAAAAAATAATACTTTCAATTTCAGCTTAGTCTAAGTTTGATTGCAAAATTGACTTTCTTACCAAACTAACCAATCTCATTGTGCTGTGTCATGCTTTGAGGTAAGAGTGAAAGTAAATCATTTTCAATGTTCAACTTTGAAATATCGTATCATCGCTTTATTATATATCTTGCCTTGTTTCACAAACGTTTATCGCAAGCCTCTCATCTAAGGAGGCATGCCAAAAAAGTCATATTTCAAATTTTTCCCTCATGTAACTTCTTGGTTTGAAGTCTGCCTATATATATTCAAGATTTTTGATTCTATACCTCTGAAAATTATGGAGTCTTAAAATGTTATAGCTCAAGCCCAGCCCATTAAAAGAACTCCTTCTTCAACATCCAAGACAGGTAGCCATTCCATACCGGGTAAAAAAATTCTTCCTATAATCACTCATTCTGAATCCTGGGAACCAGGGGCTCAATATTTTGCCAGGTAATCTATTATAATTTTGGATATTTCAGACTATTAATTCTTTCTCTCAATAATTTAAAGAGGAAGTTTCAATCTTTAGGTTTGTGCATCCAATCCACTATCAGAACATAGTTATAAAGCTGTTCCCAATTTTTATCACTATTATTTTAATATGTGGTATCATCTGTCATGCCCAACCTAATTTTCCTTTTTTTTAGACCCACACTCTCCAATATGGTAGACACCAGCCTATGTGGCTATGATGGTTAGTTTTATGTGCTAATTTAGTTAGGTTTTAGCTCCCAGTTATTCAATCAAACACTAATCTAGGTGTTACTGTAAAAGTATTTTGCAGATATGGTTAACGTTAGGGAGATTATCTTGGATAATATGTTTGGGCCTCATCTAATCAGTTGAAAGGTTTGAAGAGCAGAAATGAGGTTTCCCTGAAGAAGAAAAGATTGTGCCTGCGGAATGCAGCTTTAACCCCTGCCCAGAAGGTTCCAAACAGCCCTTCTTTATAGGTTTTTAACTTGCCTAGCCAGCCCCCAGTGATCATGTAGGCCAATTCCTTGCAATAAATCTCTAGATAGACCGATAGATAGATAGACAGATAGATAGATAGATAGATAGATACATACATACATACATACATACATACATACATACATAGATGGATAGATGCATAGATAGATATAGATAGATACATACATACATAGATGGATAGATAGATAGATACAGATACATAGATAGATGATAGATAGATAGATAGATAGATAGATAGATAGATAGATAGATATCTCCATATCGTACTGTATTGTTTCTCTGGTGAAACTCTGAGTGATATAGTGGTTATTTCCATGTAAGTGTAAATGAAATAAAATTAAGTACGATTTTAAAGTCACAGTGGCCATATTTAAAGAGTACAATACCCACTTGATACTAACAGCTACAATACTGAACACCACAGAAGATTTTCAGTATAGCAGAAAACTCTTAACACAAAGCACTTTTCTAAAGCAAGTTTTTCCAGTGTCTTCCATCATTTCTTATTAAACATGCAATATAACATCACCTCATTTTGTCTTAAAGATTCACTAATATTTTAATATCCCTGTTAAGATATGATATTGAAAATGGAATACTATATACTCCAAAGGAAACATTATAGGCTCAGGATATGAAGGAATTACCATCCCTTAAGCTGAATATTATTGAAATAGTTCCCAAAGCTATCTAGATCTGAATATTCATGCTGGTTTTCCCATCTATTTTGACAAACTTTTTCCACATTTCCCTCTTTCTTGTCAGTAAAGAATTTTATTGTACCCCGTCTCTACTAAAAAATACAAAAAACTAGCCGGGCGCGGTGGCGGGCGCCTGTAGTCCCAGCTACTCGGAAGGCTGAGGCAGGAGAATGGCGTGAACCCGGGAGGCGGAGCTTGCAGTGAGCAGAGATCCGGCCACTGCACTCCAGCCTGGGCGGCAGAGCGAGACTCCGTCTCAAAAAAAAAAAAAAAAAAAAAAAGAATTTTATTGTATTAATAAAACTAATTAGTAGAGAGGAGATGGAGGAGACATAATCTAACCTAAGTATCTTCAATGGTGAGAGGTTTTTTATTGAAAATATTGAATTACTAATAAATAGAAAATAAGAATAATAATATAGGAGTAGGAAAGGAGAGAGGGAGAATTAAGAGAGACACTGAGGAATGTAGAATAGAAATTAGAAATCAGAGTAAGAGGGTAAGGCATAGAGACTTCTAAGCAGGTGAAGACTCAAAGAGATTTAGCAAGAGAGATATGAGGAGAATATGACTTTAGGAAGTACTTACTTTATTTGAAATGAATCCCTTCCAATGTTTAAATGCAAAGGTACATGAGAGGACTGGGCTTCCTTTAAATCACTTTTAATTGTTTGATGATTTTTATTTTTAAAATTTACTTTCCAATGAAGTATTGCCCTGTGCCTGAATTGAAGACCCAGAAATTATTCTGTATTGATTATATTTCTATTAATTTGGCCTTAGATTATAGCTGAATTTATTACAGTTGCATCTCTTTTCTGGCTTATATTCAGTTTACATCAATAAAAGCTGTTAAATGCTTTTGACATGAATGCTATTAAGTCTGGTCACTCCTACCTTTAGGTAACTGATTGGTAATGTGTATGTTGAAATTTAGATTGCTTGCTAAATTTGCTTCTGTGAATTTTGTCCCATAATACTGACGTGTTAGAAATTTTTCAGTTTTCTCTGATAGCTTATATTTTAGCTCTCACAATTAGAATGGCTTTAGCTCCAGACAACAACTATCACTGTAAAACTTACTAAAATGAGGAAACTTATTAGTTCATTAAGGTAGAGGCTGAGTGAACTTCAAAATTTATTGATCCAGGAGTTTAACACTGTCATCAAAGTTTCAGGTTTATTCTTCCTCTCCGATGTGCTTTCTACAGATTAGTCATGAAATAATGTACTCTCATGATTCTATGGCAGCTGCCAAGTAAAATCAGAGCTATTACTTTCTTGATCACATACAGGAAGGCAAGAGAAGCTTTCTATGGCTCTCCCTTAAGAATTAAAGGTTTTCCTAGAAGCTTCCAGCAAATCTCATCCAATGTCTCACTGATTAGATTAGGATGACATGACCATTTTGGAACATCTCCGGCAAATAAATAGAATCTTTCTTAGACTAATTATAGCCACATCTGTAGGCAAGAATAGAGTCACGGTTCTTTGAATAAAGTGGAGCCTATGTTGGGAAGAAAGAAGAGATTAATAGAGTATGAATAAATCATCAACAATTTTTACTATGATAACTTTTTTGGTTTGTGTGATTGATAATTTTTGAATTTTATGTATTTATCCTATTTTCTTTTCTTTTTTTTCTTTAGATGAAGTCTCATTCTGTTGCTCAGGCTGGAGTACAGTGGCATGATCTCAGCTCACTGCAACCTCCGCCTCCCAGGTTCAAGCAATTCTCTGTCTCAGCCTCCCAAGTAGCTGGGATTATGGGTGCCTGCCACCATGCCTTTTCTTTTTTTTTTTTTTTTAAGAGACCAGGTTTCATCATCTTGGTCAGGCTGGTCTTGAACTCCTGACCTCATGATCCATCCTCCTCGGCCTCCCAAAGTGCTGGGATTACACGTGTGAGCCACCATGCCTTGCCTATCCTATTTTCTAATAACAATGTTGATAAGAAGAGATTCAGGGGTGTTTTCAGAGATCAGTTTTCAACATAACCTCCATTTATTAATTAAAAGGCTAAGTGTTAATTGAAAGATCACTTGTAAATTATGAATTCATTAGAATCCAGTGTTTCTAAATTGCAATAATTTGTGATAAGTTATAATTTGTAGCTATTAAGGAAAGTCCAAATATTTGCTGAGCACCTACCATGTGCCAACTCCTTTTTACATGTTGGGGATATACAGTTAACTGAATAGGCTAAAATACCTGCTCTGAAGGAGCTTTTTATTTAATGTGGGTGAGGGGACAGTCCATAAATAAATGAATTACAGTTTTAGCCTGTCAGATTGTGCTACGTATGGAAATAATAAAGCAAGAGAGGAGAAGAGGTGTCAGGGTGTAGTGAATGATTACAATTTTAAAAAGAATGGATAGTAAAATCCTCCGTGAGAAGAAAGGAAAGATCTGAAGGAAATAAAGAAATATGAGGACAGAATGTTCCAGGCATAGGGAACAGCAAGGCAGAGAAAAGTGCAGTGACCAGAAAGGAGGGAAGAATAACAGAAAAGGAGGAGGTCTGAGACAGTGAAATATATGGGTGGGAAGCAATCCTGTTAAGCTATTGCAGTAGGGCCCGTTTTAATGATTTTGACTTTTATCTTAATGGAGATAAGAAATGTTGGAGAATATTAACGATAAAATCATTCAAATTGTTTTCAAAGATTTGTTTTTGGTTACTGTGTTTGACAATAAGTTGTAGGAAGATGAAGGCAGAAACTGAAAATCACCTTGAAGACCACTGTGACAATGATCATCACTTGAAACAGAATGGTGACAGTGTACGCGTTGATAGGAGATCAGATTCTGGATACATTTTGGAGGTAGCAATCAGGATTCTCTAGCAGATTCTATGTGCACATTAAAAAAAGAAAAATGAGCCAAGAAGCCAAGGTGACTTTTCTTTTCTTTTCTTTTCTTTTCTTTCCTTTTTTGCCTGTGAACCTAGAATGATTGAGATGCTATATGACAAAATGGGAAAGACCACAGGAAATTTAGGTTTAGAAGGAAAAGCAAAAGTGTAATTTTAGGTACATGAAGTTTGAGGTTACTATTAAACTTTTCAATACTGGTATCTATAAGTAATAGAACATGAGAATACACAAGTCCACAATTCAGAGGTGAGAGCCATAAAGATACAAACTTGAGTCATCAGAGTAGGATTAATAAGATCACCAAGTGTAGGTAAAAAGTAGTCACCCAAAATCTGAAACTTCGAATAAGCCTAATATTAGAAGTTAAGGAAATGAAGAGGAATCAGCTTAGGAGGCTGAGAAATAAGAGTCAATGGGAAGGGAAACACTGGGAGAGAGTCGTGTGCAGGAAGCCACGTGAAGAAAGGTTTCCCAGGGGAAGGGAGTAATTAAGTTGGTCAAATACCACTAAGTCAGATTGAGGACTGGAGCTCTTGTTAAGAGTAGATGGGGTGAGATATTGGGGATGGAAGTCTGACTGATGTATACGCAGGAAGAAGAATGAAAGTGAAAGAATTGTAGAAAATTTAGCCAACTCTTCTGGGCAGTTTCAGTTTATGGGAAAAGGGTGGTAGCTGAAGGGGTTGAAAAGAGAAGAATTGTTATGAAGATAGGAGAAAAATAATATGCTTATATATTAATAAAAAGTATGCAGAGAAGAGGGAGTAAATGATGATCATGAGAGAGGGGAGAATTTAGTCACAGCACCGATGCCCTCTAGTTAAAAAGAGGGGATGACATTCAGTGCACACTTGTTCAAAATGTGAGAAGCTAGCACATCAGCCATTTGGAGATGCTACAGTGGGATTAGAAACAGTAGCAGGTAAGTATCTTGTGTTCAACACATATAGGCCCTTCACAGATGAATGAATGGTGGTCAGATATTATAATATATTTTATCCCCTTCAAAAATTACTTTTGGATTAAAGCTGCACTAACTATTATGTACTTGCACATGATTATATTGCATTATACACTCATAAAAATACTTTTAGATTGTGTTAAAATTACTTTTTATTATTGATTTAAGGATAATATAATTAAAAAGACCTAAGCAATACTAGGTCCATTGAAAGAGGGTGTCAAGACTGAAGCTTAGTTGGGACTTCTGAGACATATGGGTGGATTAAAGGAGTTAAGGTTTGTGGGAGCCTCAGACAATTTATTAGTTTTCTATTGATGCATAACCAAGCGTAGAGGCTTAAAATCACACAGATATATTATTTTGTAGTTTCCAGGGTTAGGAGTCCAAACACTTGTTAGCTGAGTCTTCTGCTCATGTTTTCACCAGACTGAAATCAAGGTTCTGACCAAGGCTGGAATTCTCATGTGAGGCTCAGGATCTTTTTCCAAGCAGCTGTTAGCAGAATTCACTTTTTTGAAACCCTGTGACTGATATCATTGTTTTCTTGCTCGTTCTTAGCCAGAAGCTTCTCTCAGCTCCTGAGGCCACCCACTACATCATGCCACATGGACCTCACAGGTAGTTAAAGCATGGCTATTTGTTTTCTTCCAGGCCAACAGGAACACGTTATCCTGACATACCACCTTCTTTAAAAAACTGTATTCTTTAAATTTTGTGGGTACACAGTAGGTGTATATATTTATGAGGTACATGAGATGTTTTGATACAGGCGTGCAATGTGAAATAATCACATCATGGAGAACGGGCTATCCATCCCCTCAAGCATCTATCCTTTGTGCTACGAACAATCCAATTACACTCTTTTAGTTACTTAAAAATGTACAATTAAGTTGTTATTGACTATAGTCTCCCTGTTGTGCCATCAAACAGTATGTATTATTCATTCTTTCTATGTTTTGAATGCATTAACCATCCCCACCTCACCTCACCCCCGACCAAGTCCTCCACCACCCTTTGCAGCCTCTGGTAACCATCCTTCTACTCCACATCACCTTCTTTTAACAGGCCTTCTGATCAGGTCAGTCTCACCCAGAATAATCTCTTTGAATTAACTCCGGTCACCTGATTAGCAGCAAATCACAGGAATAATATCCTCTCATAGTCATCGGTTCCTCACTCACTCAAGGGGAGAGGATTCCACAAGGTGTGTACAAAAGGGATGAGAATGTTAGGGCTATCTTAGAATCCTGCCCACTGCAGGCAGTACATTTCTAAACAGAAACAGACATAAGCTCCCCTCACCACTCTTGGCTTTTGGATATTTCTGAAAGGAAAGGGAATTGAAGATAGAGCTTCAGGACCCATATTATGTGGTGGGCAAGTCTTTAGTTATTGAAAGAGACTCATTGTCTGGGGATAGCCTATAGGTCTGTGAAAGGAGAAATTGCTGTTCTTTGTAATTGTTCTATTCTCAGTCATCCACAGACCTCAACTTCATTATGTAATCAAAATGCTGCGATTAGATGCAACTGATGCAATATTTCACGTTAGTATTTATTGGTTTTGTTTGTGATTTTGCATAGCAATAGGAGTAGAGATTAATAAGCTTTCATTTATACATGTACTGTGCCAGGGTCTTGGACAGGTGGGAAGGACTGGTGCTGAGAATGGTATTAGGTGGAAAGTCAGAAAGCCATTCTTCAGATGCCTAGAGTGAACCAGGAAAGAGGAAGCTAGCTAAGCTGGGAAGTCTATCTATATGGTAGGAGGAGAGGATCCTAGGTCAGAATGATGGCAGAATGGGGAAGCAAATGCAATTATTTTCAATTGTGTGCTCATAGAACCTCAATCAGAGAGTTCAACATTTCCAAATTTGCACGTATTATCTGGCTGCACACCAATGATAACCACAAACACAGAAATATCATATGAAATATCAATCACCTTATGATTAAATATACCTCAGAATGGGCAAAGAAATTTCCATCTGAACTCTACAATACCTAGGGCTGTAAAAGCATTGGATTACTTGGGAAGTGAAAAATGTCCAAGTATCTATGGCTCTCTTTGTAAAAAATAATTATTAACTTTTCAGAAATGTTGCAAACTCAAACTGGTTTTTAAACACAGTCATTTTTAAAACTTAAGATGTATAAGCTTAAAATAAAATAATTTATATTAAAGTCAAAGGTAATAAATGTTTGAAACTCATTACTTCCTAATTATTTCATTACATTTTATTATTACCTATGGTGTTGAGTTTATTTATGTCAGTGGTATCTCTAGAATGGAAATACTATGTAACAGTGCATTACTGTGCATCTCATCCCAACTCTGAGTACAGTAATGTCACATTGGTGGCTTGATCTTGGCCATGGAGTATTTCCAACACCAAAATCAACAAACACAACAAATAGGAAGTTGACTTAGTGGAAGCTGAAAAAGGTTTCAGTTTAACTAAAATGATTATATAAGGGTTAGAAATTGTTTAACAGTACAGCACATCAAATGTAATGACCATACATTTGTTGGGAAATTTCTAGTAGATTGGGAAGAAACTCTATTTGTCAAATCATAGTTGAACTGCAACCATAGCTTGGCTTCAAATACAAAATTCTAATGAGATCAATAAAGGCATTCTTTGGGAATCAATGGCTACATGACATATAGCTTAAAAATTGTTACATAATTTTATTATTATTTGTAAATGTGTTATACATCCTTCATATCAGTAAAACCAATAATAAATGTGTATGCATATATGTATACATACAACTCTATGTATACAGATGTGTATTCATTTCCAAACTCCTTTGGGAATCAGATTGTTTAACATTTCCCAGGACACCAGTAGCTCTAGGTCAAAGATACAACTTAGTGTGTTTCATGGTGGTGCCCACTAGACAACAGCTGGGCATAAAACACATAGGTTTGGGTCCTGGCTTAGCCACTGATGTATGAGATTTGGAAAGTCACTTCGCTTCCTAATTTCAGGTTTCCCTTCTGCAAAATAAAGATAGCAGTTTCTGATACACCTGCCTGATAGGATTGCTGTGGGAAACAGGTAAAGTAATGGATGTAAATTTCCTTTGAAAAATTGTGTTGGACAGGATTACCAAAGTCTTTGCCCTTGTGGAATTTATATCTCTGTGCATTCAGTGAAGATTCCTGGGGCATGTCAACTTGACACAATCTCATAGGTCGCCTGGCCCAAGTCCTTTGCTTTACAAGTAATGAGAGAAGACCACAGAATTGAACTACTGAGTTTTTGTGAGTATTGTCATGAGGTGTTGATATGGTTTGGCTGTGTCCCCGCCCAAATCTCATTTTGAACTGTACCTCCCATAATTCCCACATGCGGTGGGAGGGACCTGGTGGGAGATAATTGAATCATGGGGGCAGTTTCCCACATGCTGTTCTCATGGTAGTGAATAAGTCTCAGGAGATCTGATGGTTTTATAAGGGGAAACCCATTTCACTTGATTCTCATTCTCTCTTGCCTGCCGCTGTGTAACATGTGCCTTTCACCTTCTGCGTAATTGTAAGGCCTCCCCAGCCACGTGGAACTGTCAATTAAACTTTCCTTTATAAATTACCCAGTCTTGGTTATATCTTTATTAGCAACATGAGAACAGACTAATACTGGTGTGTATATATCTAATATGGCATTTTTCCATTCTTAGCCTCAGTAATTTCCAGGGCCAATTCAATAATATAGGAAAAATAGGAGAAAACAACATATTTCATCATATTATTCAACATATATACCAAGCAACTGTAGCCCGATGCATCGCAGGCTGGGTGATCTGTTTAGCCAGGAGAACATTTAAGGAATAATTCTACTAACACATCTTCTTGAAAGTTAGGGAATAGGGTTGCTCTTTCAGGATCCTTGACATAGAAAGATTTACTATTCAGATTATAAGAAATAATGTGCGGAAGAGTTATTTGATTCAAAGTAAATATCTCTTCCCAACTTCAGTCTGAATATTAAAATCCCTTTCAATATTATGATCCAGAACTCATAGTGATTTATCTTGTCTTATTTGAAAGGTTTCTTCTTTCTTTGCCTTTGCCTTGTAAAAGTCTATACTCATTTATAGTTTCTCAAGTAGACATCAGTTCTTAGGTATACAATAATTCAGTGCATTCCTGATAGGGAAGAAGTCTCCATCGACCAGCTGATGTACATTGTATGGTCTTGTACCAGATATGTCCTGAATTTTGCTGCAATCTCTTTAAACATCCAGACTATAAGCCTAATCGATCTAAATGAAAAATAGACACATGAATCTATACCTCAAAAGCCTGCATTATCTACTGGTAAGCACTGACTGATGGAGTGAATTACATATGTGCAAATATGAATCAGATAACTGATGATGTTGAAGAACTCACTGCTTTTTCACGATCCCTTTCAGCTATTAGGCAAAAACTGAATTCCTACTGGGGACTTCCTTCTCCACAAAGCAATGAGCTCTTCTGATGCTTATTCTAGTAGGTGAAACTGTCTATCTGTCTGTCTGTCTGTCTTGTCATAAATTCTGTTAGGTATTATTAAAAGGTGATTTTCATAAGATGTCCATGTTTTAAAGAAGGATTGCTGCACAATCTTCCTGAAATAAAAACCAGATACAGTGTGTAATTTCCCACTTACTTTCTTTAGCTTGTTTGGAGCTAAGAGTCTAGTCATTGCATTAACATGCTGGTAGCTGATTGCACTTCAGGCTTTCTCCTCTAATGATTTCAGGTAATATAGAGGTAGAAGAGAATATGATTAATGACACAGAATCATTTCAGCACTTCAGAGTTTATTAATCAAGTGTGTGATACACTAGGGCTCTAACTGGAATGCCAAATTGCAGGTGCCCATGTGCCATTTCCAAATGAATCTTAACACATGTAAATCTGCTGTATGTGAAGATGTAATTATAAAATGACTATGGAATGGCTCAGGGCCAATTTGAGGCCTGCCCATTGGCTGTCAGAGTTTATTCCTGATTCACTTTGACTTTACTCACCACTGGAGCACAGGGAAAGAGCTATTCCACGTTCAAGTTCCTATAAAGCCTCTCATTTTGTTTTTCCTCTATAACCTAGGTCATGAGGGATGGCTGGTGTTCAAACCAAACCAAATGCAAAAAAAAAGCAGTGAAGCCAATTGAAAATCAGACAAGAGGATATGAATATGATTAAGTAGTTTGCCTTCTTTCTGATAGAACTAGCCTGGCCATGCTCATTTCAGTAACAAAGAGTCATAAATCAATGACAGTGCCATCATTCATGACCAAAAGATTCCCATATAAAAAGAGACCTTCTCAGGGGATTCCCCTATCAGTCTCCTAACCAAGCTATTTTTAATTTATTTAATTCTGTGGTAATCAAGGTAGATAAACTCAGATCCTTTGTTATCTTATGGCCCAGAGAAGCAATTTCACATTTCTGTTGATTTTCCCAGTTGTAGGGAGTGAAAATGTCATCCCTTGGGAAAGTTCAAGTCTTCATGAATCTGGTGTCATCCAACCTAGAGTCATTGCCCATTTTATTTGAGGGGAAACCAAGTTAAAGAATGCTCAGACTTACAAGTAAAAATCAAGTTTCACCCATATGAAACTTGTTTAAACAACATATTTTCCAGGTTTCTGAAATCAATAGAATTCTATTTTCTTCTTTTTGTTTCCGCTGGTAGGGATGTAGCAAATTTCTATGCTGATATTTAGGTTCAAAAAAATAAAGTAAACCTAAAGTTCTGACCTAAGCCTAAACCTGACATTCATAATAAAACTGTGCCATCAATTCACATCATTTGCAGAACTACATTATTAATGACAACAGACTTTGATGCCTCAGCCATGAATAGTTTTAAAACTAAAACGTTAGTTGTCACCACATCATGCTCTGCCTGTAGATACACTTAGTTTCTTTGGTGAGAACTGGTTATTAGGAAGACACTTGCCTCTGTAGTTGGCCGTGACGTGTCTGATCTTCCATCACATACGGCATTAGAAGAGTTCCTGCGGAGCCTTGGAATATGGGTTGATGCTCAGGGTTTCAACTCCATATGTAGGTTGAGAGTGTCCAAATAGGTGACAACTTAACAAAGCAAAGGTAAAAATCATGAAAATCACCCATTTATTTACAATGTAAAAAGAACTTGCCTTTTTAAAGACGTTAGCATCCTTCCTTTGTAGCAGTCCCATTTCCTAAGAACCCCAGGAAACCATTTTCTTCTCAAGCTGTTACAAAAGGACATTTAGTGATCTCTATCTGTACAAGTCCTTAAGCAAGAAAAAAATCTAGGCCAGTTCTAAAGGGTTTGCCATCTAGTTTCCATTGAACTTTCAGATACAGCCAAATGATGAGATTGAGCTTTTTCGCCAGAGTGTTTTCAATCTCATTTGTAAACAGATCCCTGATGACTCCATAAATCCTTTAAAATAGTGGTATTCAAAATTATTTTTATTATAAATTTCTTATTGCAAAAAAAAGTGCACAGGTGTGTATATATCTACACACGTTTATTTGTAAGTGATATAAATGCACTGTTGAATATGTATATTAAATAAGCTATAAAAGAAAAGTAATATAATGAGATCGAAGGTATCTATAAATAGATATTTTAGAGTTTCTCTCCGGTAACATGGTATTACAGATGCCATCAAGCATAGACCTTGGGTGATTGTGCTGCACACGGAGACCACGGAACAAACTCCAAAGTAGCTGCTAATTTTAGGCAGATAGCGCTTCTACACTGGGAGTAAGCCAAGGCCACTGAAAGAGACACATTCCTTTCCGGTCATGTTGGGTTTGTTAATTTAAGATTCTGACTGTCATTCTCTGTATGTACTTAATTTCCTGAATATACTTTTCTTTCACAGTAACTCTCTTTCCTCACTGTTCTTCCTCCCTCTGTTAATATTCAAATGCAGATATTGAGAGACCCTTTGCTTGAAAAACCAAGTTATGTTTAGCCTCTGTAGCTCTGTACCAGGAGGCTTGGGGACAGTGTTTCATTTGTGATGGGTTTAACAATATAAATGTTCTTTTAATTCATATTGCACTCCTGTAGGAGGTGAGAAAAAGGACCTTATGCAACATCTGCCTGAGTTTCCCTGCTGAACAGCACAAGCAGCTGTTGCAGCAGGTCTGGAAGAACTGCTTCTGAAAGAAAGTGCTGTGAACAGTATTTCCACAGCTCCTCAGAGACAATGGAGGTGGTATGCTGGAATCAGTGATTTTATAGCTGAATTATACAGTTTTTCTCTTCTGTTGCTTGCTAGCGTGTAACTTACATTTGATGCTTTCACCAACATGTGGCCCGAGGCCAGAAAATAAAATGCAAATCAGCCAATGTGATTGCTTTACATTACCTGAACATGTTTATTTTTAGGACACTCTCGATAGGTACAAAGCTCCATGCTAAATTATACACTTAATTTGACTGATAAAAATATTAAATAGAAGTAACCCCCCAAATGTGTGATGGCACTTAACCTGTATTAATAAAATTTGTGCCTAATAAAACAGGCACAAATTTTCTCATAAATAAGAAGTGGAAAAACTACTTTAGCAGAAATATAACTTGATGGGTTCTTTCAAATAAAAATTTCAAAACTTTAACAGAGGCATCACATGAGTTTGAGGATAAGAAATAAAGAGAACAAAATGGCTCTAAAGAAGAAAATGAAGGCTATATAGCTTTGCTGCTGAAATAGAAATGGCAAAGACAGAGGAGGAAAAGAGGTCCGAAGATGAGGTCCAAAGGCTGAAGGTCTCTTAGAAATGGCCAGGGAGCCTGTTGTTTAACTTTTAAAAAAGTTTTTTTTAAGGAATTGACATTGTTTAAAGCAGACCCCTCCATCTGCTAAAATCATAAACAAAGTCTGATACAAACAAAACATTTTATGTGAATGTGTTCTGATGTAAAAGTGTGATGAAAGAATAGAAAACGTGGTAAGTTCACATCAGGGATAATAAGATATTAGAAGGAAAGCACAGGCAACAAAGGACATTAGGACAATCATCATGCAACTAAAATTTAGAGTTAATAGATGCTCAGGGCTACTGGTGACCATGAAAGCAGAGGCACTGAATTTTTTTTTTCAGAACTGGATATTAATCCTTCCAAAAATGGACTGGAATTTGAGACAATGGGGGTGGTAAATCATAGAACATCATAAAAAGAGATTGATCCCAATAGATTTCTGGGTTTCAAATATTTGCCAATGTCCACCCAAATCAAGGCAGTCAATATTCTAGTTTGTCTCATTTTAGATAGGTGATACCAATCAATTTGTTTTAAAATAAGTGCACTGCACAGGCATCTACACAAACTGAGGAACTTTTATATTAGAGAAAGCAGAGCACTGGGAAGACTCAAAACAATGTCATCTGAAAAGTGGTTACTGGAATCCTAGCATTAAGAAGAAATGCAGAAAAGCAAGTTAACTGACTTCAAATAGTTGAAAACCTATCATGGACAAGAGGGAGTAGATTATTTCTGTAGGTGTGAGATGGTTAGATGTTGTGTCCCCACCCAAATCTCATCTCGAATTGTAATCCCCATGATCCCCATGTGTCAAGGGAGAGGCCAGGTGTAGGTCACTGAATCGTGGGGAGAGTTTTCCCCATGCTGTTCTCATGATAGTGAGTGAGTTCTCAGGAGATCTGATGGTTTTATAAAGGATGCTTTCCCTCTTCATTTGGCACTTCTTCCTGCCACCCTGTGAAGAAGGTGTCTGGCTTCCCCTTCACCTTCCACCATGACTGTAAGCTTCCTGAGGCCTCCCCAGCCATGCTGAACTGTCAGTCAATTCAATGTCTTTCCTTTATAAATTACCCAGTTTTGGGCAGTTCTTTATAGCAGTATAAAAACAGACTAATACAAGTGTCATGCCTGAATGATAGAAATAAGATAATATGTAAACAAAAAGTGATGTCATTTCAATATAATGAAAATTCCCTAATAGCCAAATAGCTTTGGCTGTTCCCTAGATATAAGAAATTTTCCCGGGGGGCGGAGCAAGATGGCCGAATAGGAACAGCTCCAGTCTCCAACTCCCAGCGCGAGCGACACAGAAGACCGGTGATTTCTGCATTTTCAACTGAGGTACTGGGTTCATCTCACTGGGGAGTGCCGGACGATCGGTGCTGGTCAGCTGCTGCAGCCTGACCAGCGAGAGCTGAAGCAGGGCGAGGCATCGCCTCACCTGGGAAGCACAAGGGGGAAGGGAATCCCTTTTCCTAGCCAGGGGAACTGAGACACACAACACCTGGAAAATCGGGTAACTCCCACCCCAATACTGCACTTTAAGCAAACAGGCACACCAGGAGATCATATCCCACACCTGGCCGGGAGGGTCCCACACCCACGGAGCCTCCCTCATTGCTAGCACAGCAGTCTGTGATCTACCTGCAAGGCAGCAGCGAGGCTGGGGGAGGGGCGCCCACCATTGCTGAGGCTTAAGTAGGTAAACAAAGCTGCTGGGAAGCTCCAACTGGGTGGAGCTCACAGCAGCTCAAGGAAACCTGCCTGTCTCTGTAGACTCCACCTCTGGGGACAGGGCACAGCTAAACAACAACAACAACAACAACAACAACAAAGCAGCAGAAACCTCTGCAGACGCAAACGACTCTGTCTGACAGCTTTGAAGAGAGCAGTGGATCTCCCAACACGGAGGTTGAGATCTGAGAAGGGACAGACTGCCTGCTCAAGTGGGTCCCTGACCCCTGAGTAGCCTAACTGGGAGACATCCCCCACTAGGGGCAGTCTGACACCCCACACCTCACAGGGTGGAGTACACCCCTAAGAGGAAGCTTCCAAAGCAAGAATCAGACAGGTACACTCGCTGTTCAGCAATATTCTATCTTCTGCAGCCTCTGCTGCTGATACCCAGGCAAACAGGGTCTGGAGTGGACCTCAAGCAATCTCCAACAGACCTACAGCTGAGGGTCCTGACTGTTAGAAGGAAAACTATCAAACAGGAAGGACACCTACACCAAAACCCCATCAGTACATCACCATCATCAAAGACCAGAGGCAGATAAAACCACAAAGATGGGGAAAAAGCAGGGCAGAAAAGCTGGAAATTCAAAAAATAAGAGCGCATCTCCCCCGGCAAAGGAGCGCAGCTCATCGCCAGCAACGGATCAAAGCTGGAAGGAGAATGACTTTGACGAGATGAGAGAAGAAGGCTTCAGTCCATCAAATTTCTCAGAGCTAAAGGAGGAATTACGTACCCAGCGCAAAGAAACTAAAAATCTTGAAAAAAAAGTGGAAGAATTGATGGCTAGAGTAATTAATGCAGAGAAGGTCATAAATGAAATGAAAGAGATGAAAACCATGACACGAGAAATACGTGACAAATGCACAAGCTTCAGTAACCGACTCGATCAACTGGAAGAAAGAGTATCAGCGATTGAGGATCAAATAAATGAAATGAAGTGAGAAGAGAAACCAAAAGAAAAAAGAAGAAAAAGAAATGAACAAAGCCTGCAAGAAGTATGGGATTATGTAAAAAGACCAAATCTACGTCTGACTGGGGTGCCTGAAAGTGAGGGGGAAAATGGAACCAAGTTGGAAAACACTCTTCAGGATATCATCCAGGAGAACTTCCCCAACCTAGTAGGGCAGGCCATAATTCAAATCCAGGAAATACAGAGAATGCCACAAAGATACTCCTCGAGAAGAGCAACTCCAAGACACATAATTGCCAGATTCACCAAAGTGGAAATGAAGGAAAAAATCTTAAGGGCAGCCAGAGAGAAAGGTCGGGTTACCCACAAAGGGAAGCCCATCAGACTCACAGCAGATCTCTCGGCAGAAACTCTACAAGCCAGAAGAGAGTGGGGGCCAATATTCAACATTCTTAAAGAAAAGAATTTTAAACCCAGAATTTCATATCCAGCCAAACTAAGTTTCATAAGTGAAGGAGAAATAAAATCCTTTACAGATAAGCAAATGCTTAGAGATTTTGTCACCACTAGGCCTGCCTTACAAGAGACACTGAAGGAAGCACTCAACATGGAAAGGAACAACCGGTACCAGCCATTGCAAAAACATACCAAAATGTAAAGACCATTTAGGCTAGGAAGAAACTGCATCAACTAACGAGCAAAATAACCAGTTAATATCATAATGGCAGGATCAAGTTCACACATAACAATATTAACCTTAAATGTAAATGGACTAAATGCTCCAATTAAAAGACACAGACTGGCAAACTGGATAAAGAGTCAAGACCCATCAGTCTGCTGTATTCAGGAGACCCATCTCACACGCAGAGACATACATAGGCTTAAAATAAAGGGATGGAGGAAGATTTACCAAGCAAATGGAGAACAAAAAAAAGCAGGAGTTGCAATACTAGTCTCTGATAAAACAGACTTTAAACCATCAAAGATCAAAAGAGACAAAGAAGGCCATTACATAATGATAAAAGGATCAATTCAACAGGAAGAGCTAACTATCCTAAATATATATGCACCCAATAGAGGAGCACCCAGATTCATAAAGCAAGTCCTTAGAGACTTACAAAGAGACTTAGACTCCCATACAATAATAATGGGAGACTTCAACACTCCACTGTCAACATTAGACAGATCAACGAGACAGAAAGTTAACAAGGATATCCAGGAATTGAACTCAGCTCTGCAGCAAGCAGACCTAATAGGCATGTATAGAACTCTCCACCCCAAATCAACAGAATATACATTCTTCTCAGTACCACATCGTACTTACTCCAAAATTGACCACGTAATTGGAAGTAAAGCACTCCTCAGCAAATGTACAAGAACAGAAATTATAACAAACTGTCTCTCAGACCACAGTGCAATCAAACTAGAACTCAGGACTAAGAAAATCAATCAAAACCGCTCAACTACATGGAAACTGAACAACCTGCTCCTGAATGACTATTGGGTACATAACGAAATGAAGGCAGAAATAAAGATGTTCTTTGAAACCAATGAGAACAAAGATACAACATACCAGAATCTCTGGGACACATTTAAAGCAGTGTGTAGAGGGAAATTTATAGCACTAAATGCCCACAAGAGAAAGCAGGAAAGATCTAAAATTGACACTCTAACATCACAATTAAAAGAACTAGAGAAGCAAGAGCAAACACATTCGAAAGCTAGCAGAAGGCAAGAAATAACTAAGATCAGAGCAGAACTGAAGGAGATAGAGACACAAAAAACCCTCCAAAAAATCAATGAATCCAGGAGTTGGTTTTTAGAAAAGATCAACAAAATTGACAGACCACTAGCAAGACCAATAAAGAAGAAAAGAGAGAAGAATCAAATCAATAAATTAAAAATGATAAAGGGGATATCACCACCGACCCCACAGAAATACAAACTACCATCAGAGAATACTATAAACACCTCTACGCAAATAAACTGGAAAATCTAGAAGAAATGGATAATTTCCTGGACACTTACACTCTTCCAAGACTAAACCAGGAAGAAGTTGAATCCCTGAATAGACCAATAGCAGGCTCTGAAATTGAGGCAATAATTAATAGCCTACCAACCAAAAAAAGTCCAGGACCAGATGGATTCACAGCTGAATTCTACCAGAGGTACAAGGAGGAGTTGGTACCATTCCTTCTGAAACTATTCCAATCAACAGAAAAAGAGGGAATCCTCCCTAACTCATTTTATGAGGCCAACATCATCCTGATACCAAAGCCTGGCAGAGACACAACAAAAAAAGAGAATTTTAGACCAATATCCCTGATGAACATCGATGCAAATATCCTCAATAAAATACTGGCAAACCGGATTCAGCAACACATCAAAAAGCTTATCCACCATGATCAAGTGGGCTTCATCCCGGGGATGCAAGGCTGGTTCAACATTCGCAAATCAATAAACATAATCCAGCATATAAACAGAACCAAAGACAAGAACCACATGATTATCTCAATAGATGCAGAAAAGGCCTTTGACAAAATTCAACAGCCCTTCATGCTAAAAACGCTCAATAAATTCGGTATTGATGGAACGTACCTCAAAATAATAAGAGCTATTTATGACAAACCCACAGCCAATATCATACTGAATGGGCAAACCTGGAAAAATTCCCTTTGAAAACTGGCACAAGACAGGGATGCCCTCTTTCACCACTCCTATTCAACATAGTGTTGGAAGTTCTGGCTAGGGCAATTAGGCAAGAGAAAGAAATCAAGGGTATTCAGTTAGGAAAAGAAGAAGTCAAATTGTCCCTGTTTGCAGATGACATGATTGTATATTTAGAAAACCCCATTGTCTCAGCCCAAAATCTCCTTAAGCTGATAAGCAACTTCAGCAAAGTCTCAGGATACAAAATTAATGTGCAAAAATCACAAGCATTCTTATACACCAGTAACAGACAAACAGAGAGCCAAATCAGGAATGAACTTCCATTCACAATTGCTTCAAAGAGAATAAAATACCTAGGAATCCAACTTACAAGGGATGTAAAGGACCTCTTCAAGGAGAACTACAAACCACTGCTCAGTGAAATAAAAGAGGACACAAACAAATGGAAGAACATACCATGCTCATGGATAGGAAGAATCAATATCGTGAAAATGGCCATACTGCCCAAGGTTATTTATAGATTCAATGCCATCCCCATCAAGCTACCAATGAGTTTCTTCACAGAATTGGAAGAAACTGCTTTAAAGTTCATATGGAACCAAAAAAGAGCCCGCATCTCCAAGACAATCCTAAGTCAAAAGAACAAAGCTGGAGGCATCATGCTCCCTGACTTCAAACTATACTACAAGGCTACAGTAACCAAAACAGCATGGTACTGGTACCAAAACAGAGATATAGACCAATGGAACAGAACAGAGTCCTCAGAAATAATACTACACATCTACTGCCATCTGATCTTTGACAAACCTGAGAGAAACAAGAAATGGGGAAAGGATTCCCTATGTAATAAATGGTGCTCGGAAAATTGGCTAGCCGTAAGTAGAAAGCTGAAACTGGATCCTTTCCTTACTCCATATATGAAAATTAATTCAAGATGGATTAGAGACTTAAATGTTAGACCTAATACCATAAAAATCCTAGAGGAAAACCTAGGTATTACCATTCAGGACATAGGCATGGGCAAAGACTTCATGTCTAAAACACCAAAAGCAACGGCAGCAAAAGCCAAAATTGACAAATGGGATCTAATTAAACTAAAGAGCTTCTGCACAGCAAAAGAAACTACCATCAGAGTGAACAGGCAACCTACAGAATGGGAGAAAATTTTTGCAATCTACTCATCTGACAAAGGGCTAATATCCAGAACCTACAAAGAACTCAAACAAATTTACAAGAAAAAAACAAACAACCCCATCAAAAAGTCGGCAAAGGATATGAACAGACATTTCTCAAAAGAAGACATTCATACAGCCAACAGACACATGAAAAAATGCTCATCATCACTGGCCATCAGAGAAATGCAAATCAAAACCACAATGAGATACCATCTCACACCAGTTAGAATGCCAATCATTAAAAAATCAGGTGCTGGAGAGGATGTGGAGAAATAGGAACACTTTTACACTGTTGGTGGGATTGTAAACTAGTTCAACCATTATGGAAAACAGTATGGCGATTCCTCAAGGATCTAGAACTAGAAGTACCATATGACCCAGCCATCCCATTACTGGGTATATACCCAAAGGATTATAAATTATGCTGCTATAAAGACACATGCACACGTATGTTTATTGCAGCACTATTCACAATAGCAAAGACTTGGAATCAACCCAAATGTCCATCAGTGACAGATTGGATTAAGAAAATGTGGCACATATACACCATGGAATACTATGCAGCCATAAAAAAGGATGAGTTTGTGTCCTTTGTAGGGACATGGATGCAGCTGGAAACCATCATTCTTAGCAAACTATCACAAGAACAGAAAACCAAACACCGCATGTTCTCACTCATAGGTGGGAACTGAACAATGAGATCACTTGGACTCAGGAAGGGGAACATTACACACCGGGGCCTATCATGGGGAGGGGGGAGGGGGGAGGGATTGCATTGGGAGTTATACCTGATGTAAATGACGAGTTGATGGGTGCAGCACACCAACATGGCACAAGTATACATATGTAACAAACCTGCACGTTATGCACATGTACCCTACAACTTAAAGTATAATAATAATAAATAAATTTAAAAAAAAAAAAAAAAAGAAATTTTCCCAAGAGGCAGTGATATAGTTGTCAATGGTGTCATTTAGGCAGACGTTGAAGAATAGAGAGCTTTGCTTTGGGGATTGTTTACCATTTTTTTCCAAACAAAACTGGAAGTTTAATATGTAAAATTGATAAGTAGAGCTACACACCGGAGGATCTCAGGGCTCTGCTGGTTTATCCTCCATATCTCTGCACCCTTTCTTTCTGCCATATGTCCACATGTCATGGAGGTTTCTAAGAAGGGTCAGTCAAGGGCAGTTCAAATACCACTAGTGTAGCTTTTGGTTAATCTTCTGATCTTTTCCATGGATCAACAAGTGGCAATGTCATCTTCCTCTCCACCCTGTTTTGCTTCACCCATAACCCAAGTGCTGCCAGTTTCCTGCTTCTGTGGATAACACTGATAAGATCTGGATCTGCTCATTGAGAATCCATTAATTTTATTCAACTTCATTCACATACTCCTCTCCTCTGGCCCCTTTCCCAGTTCGAAGTGAGAAAAGTGGATGCATGCGTGATTATATTTAAATCTCTGGTGTCTTGCTGAAATGTGTTTCAAAATGATACCACCACAGGTTTCCCATGTTTAAATGTGTGTTTACTTAACTGTTTAAATTTTAGACTTTTCCAAGTAGGTTCAGAACAGCTTAATCACATAAGGTATACTATAATCCTGTGAGGTAGAAACTATTTTCTTTCCCAGTTCACTGAGAAAACAGTAGATGTAGATGTTCAAGAAAATTAAGCTATCTAAAATATTATGGAATTAATAAGTAATTATGCCTGGTCATGAGCCTAGAATTCCTGATTTTATCTGTTAATATTTTACTGTCCTGGCAAAACACAACGCAGTCTCTAAAACATCTTCTTCCTTGGCCTACCTCATTTTCATTTAAACAGCCATCCTCGCTTTTGGAAAGAAAGAAGAATAAATCTTCAAGTCAGGTGTAAGTTGAGCCCTGTAATAAACAACTCAAAGCTACACAAACCATAAAGTCTGCCTTTTTGGGGCTGATTGGACCAATCTTGACATGGGAAAGACAAAGACCAATAAAGATTCAGCCTGAGGTTTATTCTTCAAGCCATTTCTCTGCTTCAGAATTGGAGGCTGGTAGAATAAGTTTTGAAGAGTCAACTGCAGAGCCCACTAAAGAGGACATGTGTTCATGTGGAGAAATAATTGTCAGAATGAGACAGAGCAGATCAAAGCCCACTGTTGCTCCACAAGCATGAAGTTATGCCATCTTCTCATTGTACTTCTCCAATCTTACGCCAACTTCACAGGGGAGGCCGATATGTATAGGGGTGTTCTTCCAGACACCCAGAATTGATAGCAACCACTACTGGCTTTTTTTTTTTTTTTTTTTTTTTTTTTTGAGACGCAATCTGGCTCTGTCACCAGGCTGGAGTACAGTGGCGCGATCTCAGCTCACTGCAACCTCTGACTCCCACAACAGGCATCTTTTTAGAGAGGTGTCTGAATTCTCTGGAGGAAGTCAGCACAGTTGAAGAGTATACAGAAGCAACTGTGAAAAATGAAGTGAATAACATTTGTGAGAATGCAGAAATTCTTCAATTTTCTCTCTTTTTGAGCCAGAGCGACAAATTTGAACAGATTGAAGCACAAATAAATGTTTTGCTGTTAATTCACACCCAGGCTTTATGTTAAGATGTGTATAGTGGGGAAGTAGGTGAGTCTAAATTCATTTCTGCTCTTTTTGATGGTCTCATCTACCAAAGAAGATCTCTACTGACCTCATCCTCACTTCCATTTTCAGGTACTAAGAAGATTCATGTTTGTAAAAGCAGGATGAGCTCCTGCTGGGAAAATAACCTTTTAAAAAGAATGGATCATATTACCTCTTGGCTGACACTTCCTTATGTTTTTTTAGAGCTAGGGAAGCCACTTTTAAAATTCAAGTTGTATTATCCTAAGATTCTGAAGCCTCTTATAAGCTATTCATCTGATTGACTTGAATCCTCTACTTGGCCTCAGTTATCGAGGTAGCAGTGAGCTTCATGATCCAATCTCAAATATTACAGTGGATAGAGTATAGGTTGTGCGTGTGCTGACAACACATTGATTTTTGAAAGAAATGCCTTTTAATAGAAGGAAAAGTTAATGCAATATTTTACCAAATGAAAGTTAAACTCTCCTAAAAAGTGGTTAGAAAATGAAAGTCGATTCAAGATGCTTTGGTTCAATGGTTTTCAAACTGTTTTTCTCATGGTCCTGAGTTTCCTTGAAAATGCCTTTGGGACATCTTCAGATGTAAAGAAAGGGGTTAAGAGGTCAGGAATTCTTATCCTATTTCAAAACAAATAAATTCATTTTTACCTGTCTATAGATGTAAGTCTTTTTGAAATATTTCAATGGGCAAGAAAGTTTCAAAGTTTAAAAAAGTTAGAAAAGCACCAATATGCCTAAATTCCTCAATGATAACTTCATAAAGGACTAAAGGGAATGTAACACATTTTCTTTGTCATCATTGCCTCTCTGGTGCAAAACCTTTAATAGCTCTGTAGTGCCTATTTAATTAGGTTCAAGTTCCCAATTAAATTATTAAAGCTCTGCATTAATTTGTTGACTTTATCTAACATATTCTCTTATCCTATATTCCAACCAGTTGGACTCTTGTTCCAAGACAACTCTCTCTCTTACCCACATTCCTGCCTTTACTAATACTATTTCCTCAGCTTGTAAGAGCTCCCAGTAACCTGTCTCTTACCTGTCAATGTCTTGCTCTTCATTTACTCCCAGTCTGTATGCCAGCGTTTCTTTATCACACCTGTCTGCATCTTTCAGCAAGCTACATTCCATCCTTCCACTGAACCTCTCAGCACTTTTGACATCTTCGATGATACCTCATATTCTGTCTTATTAATGTTTTCTCTTACTTGTTCTATTTTTTTGGGTACTCATTTATAAAGAAAGAACGTTAGTTTCTGCTTCACTGTGTGTCTTCCAGAGCCTCACACACAGTTGGTGCTCAGCCAATTTAGGTTGAAATTAAAAGATAATATTGGCCTCCGTAGCCATGTGGGTTTGAATTTGTCTTTTATCATTGAGAAAATTTAATATTTCCAGATTATGCAGCCACTTATCAGTCTTCTTAATAGGATAAATGTTCTCTTTCTGCATTCAGTGGAATTGCAATTCTACTCATAGAGGAAGCAGAAATAATCATTATCTATAAATATGCACTTATCTCCTACTATTCTGAGCAACCCTCACTGTTCTGAACACACTGGCCTCATTGCTAATTCGTGAACACAAACATACAGAATTTATTTTTTCCTCAGAGTGTTTGCAATTTTCCTCTCTGCGTGGCTTGTTGTTTACCCTCAGTTCAGCCAAAGCACTGCTCTCACAAGGCAGCCTCAAAGAGGCCTTTTCTAATCCCTTATCTTAAAGGGCACTTCATTATACTCTATCCCCACTACCCTGGTTTATTTTACTTAACATCATGTGATATCATACGTTATATTGATTCGTCTATCTGGCTAGAACTTACGTTCCATGAAGGCAGGAACTCAGTCTTGTTCACTGACATAACTCCAGCTCTGAAATAATATCTGGCATAAAAGAAGGACTCGGTATATATTTATTAAGTAAATGAAGATCTAAAGAAATTAGTACATGAAGGCCATCCGAGGGACAGTGTGTGATTTCTCAGAAAGAACACTGGATTGCAAAGTAGATTTCTGAAATCCACTGCCTGCTCTACTCTTAACTAAAAAGTGGACTGAGTTTATCACCTAATGCTCTAATTTCAATATTTTTTCGTTCTTTACTAATTGATACTTGACTAAGAAGGCAAAATTTTTTAAATTAAACTTTCTATGATTTTGTTTGTTTGTTTGTTTTGAGATGGAGTCTTGTTCTGTCACCCAGGCTGGAATGCAGTGACATGATCTCGGCTTACTGCAACCTCCGCCTCCTGGGTTCAAGCAATTCTCCTGCCTCAGCCTCCCAAGTAGCTGGGACTACAGGCATGCGCCACCACACCCAGCTCATTTTTGTATTTTTAGTAGAGACAGGGTTTCACCATGTTGTCCAGGTTGGTCTCGAACTCCTGACCTCAGGTGATCTGCCTGCCCTGGCCTTTCTATGATTTTTAAACCAGTTGCTTCTTCTTCTGTTAGATTCATGGAATCTCCTTATACATTGAAGACTTGTAGGCTGCCGGCATACACTGGGGGAAGTCAGCTTTCAGAAAGAATTGTGACATAGACAAGAAGTGACCAGAATTCACCCTGGAGCTGTTGATATGTGTAAGGCAGCTTAATGAAATGACAGCTCTTGTTTTGTAAAGCAGCTAATGGACTTGACAAGAATCACAGTTTTCATGCAAGGGCAGTAGCAACCCAAATAATGAGTCTTTAACTCACTCACTAGGACTGTCATATCCTCAAAATGCATTTCTTAGGAGCTGTATTGGGCCAAATGCTTGATAAATTCAATAATCTTTTTACCAAGTGCCAGCTTACTTAGTGAGGCACTAAGTACTTCATGGGCACTAAGCAGTGCCCGGTTTATGATCTCGCTGGATTATATTAGTTGTACTTAAGCAATTAGACATGGGGAAATTGTTCCAAAAAAGTGAGACAGAATGGGGAAATAGAACTAATTGACTGCTTTTCTAGACTTAAATGGGGCAACAAACCTGAGATGCAAAGCTAATTACAAAATTCATTTAAGTGTAACAAATGAAGGCCTGAAAGACTAAACTATTAATTAAGGGCAAGAACATTAAAATGAAAAAGATGACCATTTAGCCTTAATCCAACGATGCATGTCTCTTGCCAAGTAAATTGGCAATAGGATTTGGGGATGGAGACCTTGCTAGAACTCTCAGGTACTAACACAAGACTAGAGCAGGAGGCGTGAAGCCAAGAGTCCAACTTTCAGTGGCTTCTTGACTTCCTGGCTGGTTCTCAGCATCAGGAATTTCTGGCTATGCAAGTTACTACTGGCCCATAGGTCAAGGACTTATAAAAAAGCAGACATCAAGCAAGGCAGAATTAAATACAAACTGGAATCAAGACTCAGAGCTGAAACTCTCCATTATTAGGCTTCCCAAGCATCATTCCTAGTCAGGACCACTTCAAGGTATGGTTTCTAAATAAGGCAACCCGTACCGCCCACCTCTCTTTCCTATGAGTGGAGACTGTCACTCAGGCACATATTGTTCTGCTGCTTTGTATTTCATCTTCTTGACACCCACAGATATCATACATCCTCTAAGAAGGGCAGAGTGGCTACTATGGTGTCTTAACTACTCTCCTACAACTACTGACTGCTCTTTCACTCTTTTTCTACAGTATAAGCTCACCGTGATTATGTACCCCTCTACCATTTGCTTAAGGGATTGCTCTTTGTTAGGTGATGGTAAGAAATTAATATGCAGATATTAGTCCTTGTAATCTGTGGTTAATATGTCATCTTTCCAAAAGGACACAAAATATTAATACAAATAACATCAAACACATATGGAACTTTGTAACGAGGGAAATTTGAAGACTATTCATTCTAGAAACTTTCTTTTATCAACGAGCAGCCTGAAGCCCAAGAATCTGGCTATTCTGACCTTTGTGAGACAGTGCTATTTCCAGTAATCCATACTGATACCTTGCTAAGACATCATGTTAGAATGTAAGACTTTTAAAGTGTTAGATTTTTAGACTTACTGGTAGGTTTGAGGGAAGAACAAGCATTTTAGTGCCCCATGGGTCACACCTGTATGGCTCTGTTTACCTGTGGGTAAGAACAACCCTGTAGTAGCAGGAGGAGAAGATATTGGCATTTATAAATGATTGCAAGCATAGTCTTCTTAATGATATAATACGCCTCAAGCTACACCAGATATACAACAGGGAAGCAACCTGCTGGAAAAAAAAGAAGCATGGTTTGGGGGATCAGCCAGCCCTGAGTTTTTGAATAGCAATTTACCCTCCTTTCACCTCAGTTTCTTTATTTACAGAGATAATAATACTAACATTTTAGTGATAGTGTAAGAATTAAATTAATTATTACATATACACACACATCCAGACACATATGGATATTTGACAAAGATTCTGGCATGTAATAAGAAGTCAAAAAAGAAGTTAATAATTTTTTAATTTTTATTAAAATACAAAGGGAGTGCTTTCTTACTTGCTGTAAAGACCAAATTGCCTGAATTGTCACCAAGCTATAAGTAGTGTTCTTTCCCTAATCACACATATCCACCATGAGAAAATAATAATACTCTGCAAAAAGCGATCCAATTTGGACCTGCCAGAAAACATAACACTTGGAACGATGCCTACCCCAAATTAGGTGCCCTTTCCACTACACACACACACACACACATGTCGAAAGTTTATTTTTAAGTCCTGAAATAATGTAACCTGGAGAGAAGCATAGCATCCCACTTCTCCCCAACTACCTGCAAGGGTGACCCGACTCCAGCAGACCCTCCAGAATGATTCTGCAAGAAGCTGCCCTCCTGCCTTTCTCAGCTGCGTGGCTAGCTGATCTCTCTTCTGCCAGTTAGCATCTGGGAGGTTCTCTGGAAACAGGCCCTCAACAGGATGACATGTTTTCATGAGGGCCAGACCTCAGGTTTTAGGACAGGCCATAGTTTCCTTTGCTGTTACTATAATTTGATTCCCCACAACACAATTCTACAAGGATATGTGGGTATTAATGATTTCGCCCAAGGACTGGGATTATTTGGGTGAACTGCAACCAAGGAGAAAAATTCAAACTGTGTGCCTGCTATTCTTTATCCATAATTCTGGAAAAGCAACTAAGAAGCTGATCCCTTGATGGGATGTTCTTCTGTAGACACTCATTTTCTTAACCTCATTCCCTCACTTTAGGGTTTGAACTATTCCATTTTCACACTGCTGATAAAGACATATGCAAGACTAGGCAATTTACAAAAGAAAGAGGTTTAATATAATTACAGTTCCACATGGCTGGGGAACTTACAATCATGGCAGAAGGCAAGGAGGAGCAAGTCACATCTTACATGGATGACAGCAGGCAAAGAGAGAGAGCTTCTGCAGGGAAATTCCCATTTTTAAAACCATCAGATCTCGTGAGACTTATTCACTATCATGAGAATAGCAGGGGAAATACCTGCCCCTCATGATTCCGTTATCTCCCACTGGGTCCCTTCCACAACATATGGGAACTATAGGAACTACAAGATGAGATTTGGGTGGGTACACAGAGCCAAACCGTATCAGGGTTCCTTTCTCTTTCTGAGATCATTTCATTCTTCTAATCTGTACTGTGTAAATTGATGCCTGTCTTCTGGGAACACTATCCACTATCTGGAGGGTAGCAGTGGGTTCCATAGGCCTGGGCCAGTAAGTCAAGGTAGCGAACAGGGGGAAATAAGGTTTTTTCAGCTTTGTCACAGCTGGTCATTGATACCTCAAGCCTCAAGCACAGCTCATAGGAGGACTTTGCCCTCTTAAACAGCACAGCTATTCTAGGCATGACCCAGAAATGCTGAGTCTGAGCCTTCTTCGAGATCTCTCTCTCTCTGTGAGTTTCAGTCACACAAATTCATACTCTTAATTTTCTAGTGACTAACTGTTAAATCAAATGCAAATACACACAAATACAAACATGCACAATTTCCTGTAATAAATAGTAATTATCAGTGAGAGTGAAGCACAAACCAATAAAAGTAAAAAGAATATATGTCTTTCTAACTGTCTCATATGTTTCAAGATGTCTCTCTACAGAATGGTTTGAATATTTCACATACTCTTGCACAAATATTTGTCTTCTGCTTTCAAATTTTGCCCTATGGGGTCTTTGTGGCTTATTTCTCTTCATGGACACTACCATGGATATAAAAGTCCTGATAGAAGATTTTGAATTATTCCTCAATAGGATTCTATGAAGTTATTTACCAAAGACACCTATGTCTCTCAATTGCTATTTTGAATGGGGGTAGGAGAATTTGTTCTTTTCCGTTAAGGCCATATATTTTTAAAAAGTCGGTTTCCTATTAGAAAACCACCATTATATGGTCTTTATTTAAAATTGTCAAACAAAAGTTGTATATATTTATGTTGTAAAACATGATGTTTTTATGTATGTAATACACCATGAAATGGCTAAATTGAGATAATTAACATATGCATTCCCTTACATACTTATTTTTCTGTGGTGACAACACTTAAAATCTACTTTCTTAGCAATCTCCCTGGGTTGACTTTTTCTTATAGGCTCTTCCCTAGAAAATTGCCTTTTCCAGATTTAGTTTAAACTCACTCAGATCCCTATATGAAAATCTCTCTCTTTTTTTTAAATGTTATTGATGTACACATTGGAATAAGCTGACGTAGAAAATAAAACAAAGAGCCTTTGTTGCATAATGGGCCAAGCTTTTAGGCAAAGACTGAAAGGAATAAAGGGATTTTCTGGGTTCTTTAAAATTGGTCCCACAATATGTAGCCTGGTGCTCAAATGCCTTCCAAATCCCTTTTGAGTGCTTTTTAATCCCTGCTAAAATGGAGCAACAAATCAAGGCATTGTACATCTTCTTCCATACACACATCTGTCTGGCACATAACACCAGACATCCTAGGTACTGAGTCAGAGGTATGATAGGACAGACGTCTGAACAGGCAGTAAGGACAGTGGGGAAAAAAAAAAGTGTAGCCTAACACTTAACGTTTTAGACTTAAAACACTGATGTCTGCGGTTAACAAGATGCATGGTTGTGTAGATCAAGGGCGAGAATGCTTTCCAATTCACTTAAATATCTATTTCCACAACATACATAATTGAATTACATATCTGATTAAATCAGAAAATGGAAAAATCTTTGGATAAACAGCACCCTGTGCTGACTACGTTAACGTGAGAGCACTTGCTACCTCACTGCCAGCTTTAATATGGCAATTAGTGCCGGCAAAACTCTATTTGCTTATAGACCTAATTAGAGATCAAGAGAGTGTCTCACTTTTGATAATTGCATGGCTGTGGCCCATCTATCAGCCATTGTTAAATTGTTGTTATATTAATGTGAAGCTTATAATCACTGCTGTTCCAAATTGAATAAAATGTTCTTGCCAATTCTCCAATGCAATTAATTTACATAAAAGCCTCTGGAACCAAAATTAAAATGATATACATCTTTGCAAAGGCTTCAGTTAAAACAAAGCTAAGTAATAAGGAGCTCATACATCTTTTTCTCGTGCATTTTTATGTTTACTGAAGTTAATGGCCAAACAATCATTAAAATGTGCCTAAAACTAATTAAAATTGTTGTGCTCATACCTCATTTACTATGTACTCTAATTTATTATTCAAGGCATTAATATTTTAAACTCCCTATTCCAGAGTCCAGGGAGATTCCATTGAGTGGAACAGGAGGTCAGCATTTCCCCCGTCCTTTTAGGAATCTGCATATGAATCACATTAATCTTGCTGAGGCATTTGATTTTGGCTCAGAAAAACTGATGGCATAGGTAGACTTGTCTTCTTTGTTCCTTCTGCCTAAACTAAACAAATAAAATAAAACACAGTCATGCATCCTCAGAAGAGCCTCACAAGGTTGCAAGCAAGGAATATTACATGATAGATGCCACATATATTTCAACTTAAAGATAGGGGAACAAAAATGTGGTCTATGCTATGTGCTAGCATCTGCTCATTAAGACTGGCAGAGGCAGATATACCAGTGTGGGAAGTCTCAGGGCCATTAGAGTTTCATCATAAAGATACAACTGATGAAACCATGTGTAGCAGAGCCAGGTAAGATTATTTGGTCTGTGTGTCTGACATTAGAAGTCATATTAATAATGGAATATGTTCTCTGTTAATGTTATATTATTAGTCTAGTTGTGTTACTCAATTACCAATATGTACCATTTATTAAGAGAGTACTCTGAAGTAGTGTCCCTTACATAATTTATCTAATTTAATCTATACAACTATCTTTGTTGCCATTTTAATGTTTCATGAGAAACCAAAGCTGAGAATTACTAAGTAGCTTGTCCAAGGTCACATACTGCACATGACAGAGAAGGAAGTTAAGTCACATGGATGTTTCTAAAGTCCATGATCTTTCTTTCAAACCCTACTGACCATTCTAAACCATTTTAATTCTCCTGGGCTTGATAGGTAACTAATTTTTTCTCACACATCTCCTATACAATTCACCTTCACAGACTTTGTTTTCCATTGCTTTCTTATTATCTCTTTACCACTATATCACTGTAATACAGACTTTAAAACCAGTATCTTGGCTAGATCAAACACAAATAGAAATCTTCTGCTATGAAAATAGCTGCTAGGAACCTTAACCTGTCAAAAGCAGCATATTGGTAAATCCTTCATTGAAATTGAGGCAAGTTCTACTTCTCAATGGACTGAGGAATATATATTTCAGACCAAAACTTTAGGTAAAAGAAAATACTGACAAGTTTGGCAAAATGGAGTACAGAATGTGCATTTTTCTTGAAACTTATACATGATTTTTGATTTTTTGAATTTTCTACTAACTGTGTGAATGTGAACAAATCAGTCCTTCTTAGGACCTATTTTTATCATCTGTGAAAAGATGATGCTGGACAGGAAATTCAAAAAGCATCTTTGTAGCTCTATTACCTATAATTTTATTTGGAAGAACTGAAACCTAGACAATGATTATAACTTGGAACTCATCAAGTTGAAAAAAGAATCATAGATGGGCTGTGGAATTTAGTTCAAAAGAAAACTGGAAACTGAAAATTTGGGAACTAATTTAAGTCATGTATTCGGTTTTTTAAAATGTCTTTAAGAACAATAATTTTGCCAAAGAAAAGTTGTCTATCTGTATGTGTGTGCATGCACACACATGTGTGTAATCCAAGTATATTAGATAGCTGTGGTAGAAATCGAGGTGGGGTGGGGCCGTGGATGTGAAAAGGCTATGGGAATGTCATGGTCTTAACTACCCCCTTTATCTCTTTAGGCCACACAACTTAAGTAGTTTAATTTCATAATGAGGTGTGGGGCAACTAAAGTAATGGAAATACACAAAGCTTCTTGAGGAGTTCTCTGTAGGTTTAGGTTGCCAAAAAATGAAAGAAATGAAAATAATAATAAAAAAATTAGGGAGAAATACATACAAGTTATATAATACTATAAAAGAGCCAAACCTAACATGCATCAAGACTAAAAATATCATCCACTTTACATGCAGTACTCAGGGTGGGATAATAAGAGAGGACTCATTGCTGGTGGAGAATGGGCACTTTGCTGGAATGCAGAGTGTTCAGAGAGGAGAGAGATGACTTCCAGCTGTGGTGAATCTATGACAGGAATCAGAATAAAGCCAAGAACACCTGTGGTTGAAAAGGCATTGGAAAACTACAATAGAAAATGTAACTTTTTTGAAGAGATGGGAAGGGTGCAAGAGCTTTGGCTTTGCAGAGATTTAGGAAAAAGATGAAAGATGTTCCTGGCAAAGAAAAAAGCTGCCAAACCAAGGAAGGGAAAGAAAAAGGTGCAATGTGCATCTGGGAACAGCATGTCTATCTTTTTCTGGAGCAAAGGGTAAAGAGTAGAAAGTACATTTATTTTTTATTTCTTTTTTTTTTTTTTTTTTGAGAGAGAGTCTTGCTCTGTTACCCACGCTGGAGGGCAGTGACAGGATCTCAGCTCACTGCCATCTCTGCCTCTGAGCTCAAGCAATTCTCATGCATCAGCCTCCCAGTAGTTAGGATTACAGGCACCCACCACCACATGCTGCTAACTTTTGTATTTTTAGTAGATAAGGGGTTTTGCCAAGTTTGAGACCAGGTTGGTCTCAAACTCCTGCCCTCAAGTGATCCACCCACCTGGGCCTCCCAAAGTGCTGGGATTACAGGCATGAGCCACCATGCCTGGTAGAAAGTATATTTATTTAATTGACAGTTAGTTATTGAATATTCACAATGTGCTAGACTCTATTCTAGGTTCTAGGGTATAGAAGTGGACACCACAGACAAAAACTCTTGTCCTGAGTCTACTGAGTTGCCAGACACTACACAAGATCTACAGTTTGAAATACATATTATAGGAGAAGATTATAAAAAAAAAAAAATAGAAACAACAACCAAAAAAACAGAAACAAAATGTTGGGAGAAAAGTTGACTAGGAAGGTGACTTTCGAATCAAAACCTGAGCTATTCATATATTAATAGATGTGTGAGTGAAAATCATCCTAATCTTAATAAAAAAAGGAAAAAAAAAAAAAAAGCCAATGCAGAAGCCCAAAAGTGGAAGCAAGCCTGGAATAGGAGGGTAATAAGACTGGACAGTAAATGAGTGCAGCAAGGTAACCAGAGGCCAGTTCATGGAGGACCTTGTGGAAGAGAGGGACTTTTACTCTGAGACCATTAGGAAGCCATTGGAGGGGCTGGGTGCGGTGGCTCATGCCTGTAATCCCAGCACTCTGGGAGGCTGAGATGGACCGATCACTTGAGGTCAGGAGTTCAAGACCAGCCTGGTCAACACGGCAAAACCCTGTCACTACAAAAAATACAAAATTAGCTGGATGTGGTAGTGTATGTCTGTAGTCTCAGCTACTCAGGAGGCTGAGGCATGAGGATTGCTTGAACCTGGGAGGCAGAGGTTGCATTGAGCCGAGATTGCGCCATTGCACTCCATCCTGTGCAACAGAGCAAGACTTCATCTCAAAAAAAAAAAAAAAAAAAAAGAAGGAAGCCATTGGAGGGGTGGGACAAGAAGAGGAGACTGATTAGATTTGTATTTTTAAATGATCAGCCTATCTACTCTGTTGAGAACAGGTAGAAAGAGACAAGCATAGAGGTAGAGAGATCAGCTGATCCACACATGATTTTCCTTTCTTTTGCAGGTTTTTTTTTTTTGTAAGATGAAAAATAAAAGCATTTTTCTATTGTGATAAGAATCCTCTAGTCAAAGTAAGATTGGAATGAGAAGATAAAATCAATCATGAAGACATTAAGCATTAGGCTGATAAATTCGAGTCTTGTCTCATAGGCAAAAAGAAGACACTGAAGTTGCAATAATACGTTTAAAATTGAACTCCAGAAAGATTAATATAACAGTTGACTGAAGAAAAAGCAACACATAAAACTAGTATTGTTAAAAATGCAGACAAGAGGGAATCATGCCCTAAGTTAGAGTCAAAGTGGATGTGCTGAGAGGGAAGGTGATTTTAATAATGGTACAAAATAACGGAATCAAGCACACACAGCAACAAATATTGCAGGTCAGGTGTGAAGGTGTGTAAGGAGTCCAAGTGAAGCATAAACTTTTACCTATGACTGACTAACAGAATAGGAATAGTATTTATTGAAATGGGGAAATGAGGAAGGAGTGCTGAGTAGACTGGTTTAACTGATTGAGACAGTCAGATGTTACTGTGTTCACTTGATAACCACATGGAACATTCCAAAGGCAGTGGAAAATAATCACTGTTTGAAGAGAATTAACTTAAGAAGACTCTCAGGCTGCTCAGAATTTTTGTAAATTATAAAAGGTTACTAAACTCAATTAAAATAAAAATACAGCCAATGTTTTGGGGCTCATTTCCTTTTAATGTGATTTTGAAGGCAGTGAGTGATGAGTATGAACAAACATTGATGCAAAAACTCCTTTATAATTTCTTCACAAGTAAATTTCTCATTCAAAACATAAAATAATATTTTCTTAAGGTATATTTCATTCAAGAAGTAAAAAGTATTATGCACTAATTGGAAACATAGGAGAATGTATATTTTGATGTTTCAATTCCAATCGATACAGTTTGTTTCATGGTATCTATGATACCAAAAAGCCACTGTCAAAAATGAGAGAGTAATAATCAACAATATCTGAAACCTTGAGCATTCAAAAATAACAGGTGCAAATAATTACAAACAATCACTATTCTTGTATGTCACTCCCAACTGTTTTCACTGCAGCCCTAGTGTCCATACCTACTCTATGATTCTTGTCTGCCTTTAATACTATCTTGTCTGGACTTTGGTGTCAGTTCTGTTTTCTAGATAGCTGACTTTCCAAAATGTCCCACGCCCTCACCCCAGCTTTACACTTAGCTCTTCAGTCCTATCCTCAGCACTGAGCATTTCTCACCCTCTACCCCAAATGAGTTTTATCTTAGTCATTCCTAGCCTAGGACTGAAAGCTTGTTTCATTGTTTAACTGAATAGCAACCTAGATAGGACATATTTTCTAATTTATTTTTTAGGTTTATTTTTTCTTTGTATAAATTTAGGGGTTACAAGTGCTGTTTTGTCCCATGGATGTATTGTGCAGCGGTGAAGTTTGAGCTGTTAGTGTAAGCATCACCTGAATAATGTATATTGCACCCACTAGGTAATTTCTCATCCCTCATCCCCGCCACCGTCCCATTCTTCAGAGTCTCCAACGTCTATTTTTCCACACTCTGTGTCCATGTATACACATTATTTAGCTCCCACTTAAAAGTGAGAACACGTGGCTTTTGACTTTCTGTTTCTAAGTTATTTCACTGAAAATACCTGAACTCACCTGATCTCGTCTAGATAGCACATATTTTAACAACTCAGGAAAAGCTCCTAATATAGCTGTCAGCAACCTTGACGTGAGAACACATGAATTGTGTCTCTTGGATCCCAAGTCATGGGAGACACAAAGGAGGAAAAATGGAAGAAGAGGAGCAGAGAGAATGAAATTAAAAAATGAAACATAGAAAGAAGCAGAGAAGAGAGAGGGTAAATTTACTCTGGTCCAAGTACTTGTGCCACAGGTCCTAATATCACAAATGCCAACCAAGGATTGATGCCAATCCATAATTAATTTTTCAAATGTGTGTGGCATGAGAAAACGAGGTCAATTTAATGAATTTTTCATAATTAAAATTTGTTCAATAGATAGCTGCCATTTATTCTGAGAGTATATCCTTCCTCTTTTGTATTAAAATGTTCTATAAAAATTATAAAACTAGTAACACTGCTTGCTATTTTAAAATCATAATGAAAATAAAAGTGGATAACTATATGTATGTCTGTATGTATAAGTATGTGCAGTTTATATTCTTGTGCTCTGAGAAAAAAAAAATTAGCGACAACTGTTGTAAGTTAATTTACTTTGTACCAACATATCTCAACTGATAAGTGTGGGTAGGGGCTTCCTGGAGTAACTAAAAGAAGTCATCAACATAGCCTTGGTGTATGTATACGTCAGTGAGTTCTTAGCAACCACTGTTGTGTTTACTTTAGCCAAAGGAAACAGAAATAAAGCAAGCTAAATATCTTCAAAAGGTAAACAATAAAGATTGGTAAGCATCATAAAAGAGCTATCATCACCTCAGCTACTCCAACATCTATAAATCTGTGCATCAGCCTAGCCACTAATCCTTAACCCCATAGAGAAATGGCTTCATATGAGTTCAGTATATTTTCCTTTACACA
This sequence comes from Theropithecus gelada, assembly GCF_003255815.1. Taxonomy (NCBI): domain Eukaryota; kingdom Metazoa; phylum Chordata; class Mammalia; order Primates; family Cercopithecidae; genus Theropithecus; species Theropithecus gelada. The sequence continues at coordinate 33,266,234 of NC_037676.1, read as the reverse complement.
TTTCTACTAACGCGCCTGTTCAACTGTGTAGCTGACTTTGTCTTGTTCGAACTGATCCCGAATGTTTTCTATGGCCGAAACAGTTCTTACTGGGCTGCCTCCTGTGTATAACTCTCATTTTTTCTTCTCTTTCTATTTACCTCTCTAGGCAGGAGCTTTTAGGGAGCTGAATTTTGTTTGCCTAAGTGTGACCGACCAGTTAATGTACCACTGGACCTCCTAATGTTCACTCATTTTCTTCTACTGCCTCTAAATCATTATTCTGAAAAAGATTTGCTATCTCTTCCCTCTCTTGTAATAGTCTTATCCAAGAAGACAGCAGCTTCAGTGCTCAAAGTGTCAGCCCCACAGTTCAATAACATGGATCAACTTCTATTCTAGCTCAATCTTCCTTAGCTATATAAATACAAATGAAAAAGAAATGCATCCACCTCTCCTTAACATGCTCACTTCTGACCTTTCATGTTTTCACAAGAAATCAACATTTGCAGAGGCAACAGTACAAAAGGAAAATATACAGAGGAGAGAGAGAAAGTACAGTCTAGTATTTTCACCCTGCCAGAGAAGTATATTTACTCATAGCAACAGCTGACCTTTCTCAGGAAGGACAACTTTGGGCAGGTGGCGTTCCTGTTAATCATGAATTATCATTCTCCTCCTTGCTTCTGGGCCTGCTCTCCTCACAAACACCCTGTCTATGTAAGAAATCAAGAGACTCAGAGATAACAGAGGAACACAAAGGCATGCCAAATTCTCTTAGAATCATTGAACGCTAGCTCTGGAAAAGCATTTAGAGGCCACCCAGTGTATACCCCATGTTTTATAACTGTATTCATTTCATAACAAGCATTAATTGAGAACCATTCCTTGTGTGTATTGGGGTTGGGGACCTACCACTAAATGTAAAGATGGGAATGGGAATGATTAGACAAAAAAGAAAATTATTCTTTTGTAGGAATACCAGCTAGAGAGGTCAAGAGATTTAGCTCAAGTGTTACTGTGTTTAGTGGTTGTAATATATGAGGTGTCCTGACCTCTAGTATTATACACCTCTCATCCTTCTTTCTAAAAGACATATTTGTGGCTGGGCGCAGTAGATCATGCCTGTAATCCCAGCACTTTGGGAGGTCAAGGCGACTGGATCACACGAAGTCCAGAGTTCAAGATCAGCCTGGCCAACATGGTGAAACCCGTCTCTACTAAAAATACAAAAATTAGCCAGGCATGGTGGCAGGCACCTCTAATCCCAGCTACTTGGGAGGCTGAGGCAGGAGAATTGCTTGAACGTGGGAGGCTGAGGTTGCAGTGAGTCGAGATTGCGCCACTGCACTCCAGCCTGGGTGACAAGAGTAAAACTCCATCAAAAAAAAAAAAAAGGCATATTTGTTTATCTGTGCCAATTCCAACGTTATTGATAGAGTTTAGATCTGTGTCACCACCCAAATCTCATGTCAAATTGTAATCCCCAGTGTTGGAGAAGAGGCCTGGTGGGAGGTGATTGGATCATTGGGGCAGATTTACCCCTTGGTCATATCTCAGTGATAGTGAGTGAGTGCTCATGAGATCTGGTTGTTTAAAAGTGTGCAGCACCTCCCCTCCACTCCAACCCCTGCTCCAGCCGTGTAAGGCATGCCTGCTTCCCCTTCACCTTCCACCATGATTGAGTTTCCTGAAGCCTCCCCAGAAGCCAGGCAGATGCCAGCAACATGCTCCCTGTAGAGCCTATGGAACAATGAGCCAATTATAAGTTACCCAGTCTCAGATATTTCTTTATAGCAATGTGATAATGGACTCACACAGAAAATTGATACTGAGGAGTCAAGTATTGCTATAAAGATACCTGAAAATGTGGAAGCAGCTTTGGAACAGGCAGAAGTTGGAAGAGTTTGGAGGGCTTAGAAGAAAATGGGAAGATGAAGGAAAGTTTGGTACTTCCTAGAGACTGGTGAAATGGTTGTGAACAAACTTCTGATAATGATATGCATAGTGTAGTTCAGGATGATAAAATCTCAGGTGGAGATGAGGAACTTATTGGGAACTGGAACAAAGGTCATATTTGTTACACCCCCGCAGAGAGCTTGTTTGTACTGTACCCCTGCCCTAGGGATTTGTGGAAATTTGAACTTGAGAGAGATGATTTAAGGTATCTGGCAGAGGAAACATTTAAGCAGCAGAGGATTCAAGATTTGTCCTGGCTGCTTGTAACAACCTGTGCTCATATGTGTGAGCAAAGAAATGACCTGCAACTGAAACTTACATTTAAAAGGAAAGCAGAGAATAAAAGCTTGGAAAATTTGCAGCCTGGCCATGTGGTGGAAAAGAAAAGCCCATTTTCAGGGGAAGAATTCAAGCTGCCTGCAAAAATGTGTAAAACTAAAAGGAAGACAAGTGCTGATACCCAAGACAATGGGGAAAAAACCTCAAAAGCATTTTCAGAGACCCTCCCAGTAGCCCCTCTCATCACAGGCCCAGAGGCTTAGGAGGACAGCATGGTTTCCTGGGCAAGACCCAGGGTCTCACTGCCCTGCACAACCTCAGGACACTGCCTCCTGCATCCTAGCTGTTCTAGCTCTAGCTGTGGCTAGAAGGGGTCTAGGTACAGCTTGGGTCACTGACTCAGCGGGTGCAAGCTGTAAGCATTGGCAGCTTCCACGTTGCGTTAAGCTTGCAGGTGCACAAAATGCAAGAGTTGAGCTTGGGAGCCTCTGTCTAGATTTCAGAAGATGTACAAAAAAACCTGGATGTCCACGCAGAAGCCTGCTGTAGAGGTACAGCCCACAAGGAGAACCTCTACTAGGGCAGTGTGGAGGGGAAATGTGGCATTGGAGCACCCAAACAAAGTCCCCACTGGGGTACTGCCTAATGGAGCTGTGAGAAGAGGGCTACCATTCTCCAGACCCTAGAATGGTAGATACACTGACAGCTTGCACTAAGCACCTGGAAAAGCCACAGGCACTCAATGTCAGCTCTTGAGAGCAGTCATGGGATCTGGGCCCCACAGAGCCACAGAGGCAGAGCTTCCCAAGTCCTTGGAGCCCATCCTATGTACCAATGTGCCCTGGATGTGAAACAGGTCAAAGGAGATTATTTTTGAGCCTTAAGATTTAGTGACTGCCTTGCTAAATTTCAGATTTTCACAGAGTCTGTAGCCCCTTGCTTTTGGCTGATTTATCCCTTTTGGAATGGGAATATTTACCCAATGCCTATACTCCCATTGTATCCTGGAAGTAACTAACTTGTTTTTGATATTACAGGTTTACAGGCAAGGGACTAGCCTTATCTCAGGAGATGCTGGACTGTGGACTTTTGAGTTAATCCTGGAGTGAGTTAAGACTTGGAGAACTGTTGGCAAGACATGACTATTTTAGAACGTGAGAAGGACATGAGATTTGGGAGGGGCCGAGGGCAAAATAATATGGGTTGGATCTTTGTCCCCACCCAAATCTCATGTGGAATTGTAATCTCCAATGTCAGAGGAGGGACCTGGTGGGAAGTGATTGGATTATGGGGGTGGATTTCCCCTTTGGTCCTGTTCTCCTGATAGTGAGTGGGTGTTCATGAGATCTGGTTGTTTAAAAGTGTGTATACCTCCCCCACCCTACTTTTTCCTGCTCTTGCCGTGTAAGACATGCCTAATTCTGCTTTGCCTTCCACCATGATTGAATGTTTCCTGAGGCATCCCCAGAGGCCAAGCAGATCTCAGCATCATGCTTCCTGTACAGCCTGTGTAACCATGAGACAATTGTATTTTCTTTATAAATTGCCCACTCTCAGATATTTCTTCATAGCAATGCAAGAACAGACTAATACTGATACTCCTCTTATCTTCCTACTGAATTCTCACTACTTTACCCTTAGTTTGCTAATTATAATAAAAGGAAAATGATGTCCATGTGCCTGAGCCTTGAAACATAATGTATGCTTCATAAGAGCAGAAACCATGTGGCATTCATCCTTGAGCCCACCCCTGGTTAGTGGACTGCCTTGAATACCACACATAAGTGTAATAGTCCCACTTTATCCATAACTTTGCAGTCCAAAAACATTAAGATATTTTAAGACTGCAGTCCAAAAACATTAAGATCTTTTGAGAGAAAGAGGGAACACATTCACATAACTTTTATTACAGTATATGGTTAAGAATGTTCTATTTTATTATTAGTTATTGTTAGTCTCTTACTGTGCCTAATTTAGAAATTAAACTTTATCATAGATATGTATGTATAGGAAAAACATAGTGTGCATAGGGTGGGTTCATACTATCTGAGGTTTCAGGCATCCACTCGGGGTCTTGAAACATATCCCCTGTAGATAAGAAAAAACTATTGTATAGTTCTTGTTAAATTTGCATATGTTTCTCCTGGGTATAGATACAGCTATAACCTATGCTGATGAAAGAGTATGTGTGGAAGAAGTAGGCATCAGGAAAATGTGTAATGATCAAAAATTGGTCTACCATTCTTAGTGATTTCATGGCTCAGTGATTTGTAAGTCTTTGAAAAGGTTACAGTCGAGTCATTACACAACAATAAAAGATGGTCTTTTTCAAACTTGCTTGATTCTTGTCTGACTTGTAACTTTTAACCAACTAGGAATGAAACTAATGATTTGCATAGTTTCTCAGGCCCTGTTAGAAAGTAAACAGTGCTTAGGAATCACTGTCATTTCAGTTTCACAGATTATAGGACTTTTTCCATACCATTTGCCATTCATTGTTGCAGGCCGAAAGAGTGAGGGTGTGATCAACTCAGTATATCACTGGAGGCCATATGAGTAAACAGCAAACTATTCTCATAAATGCAGGATGTTAGCAAGCTGACAACTGCATCTGCCACCCAGAAGGAATGCTGAGGGCAGTCACACCCCAACTATAGTGTTTCTGGTACTTACGCACATCTGAAGCCTGTTAGCAATAATGTGAACCTGTGATCAATCAAGCAGCTGACCAATCGTTACCTCCTCCTCCCTGATGTTTCTACCCAATAAGTATGAAGGGTTATGGAAGCTCAGGGCTGCCCTTGCTCACTAGAAGCAGGGAGCGCTCTTCTTCCCCATGTTACCCTTCCTTTAAAACAGTTACTTTTAAGTTTTCATTTCTGCATTCATCCTCCTTCGTTCAGTCCCGTGGTAACCATGGCAAACCATGGCAATTTATGACACCGACAGATAAAAAGATAATTTTAGGTCCCTTATTATAAACATACTACAAACATATTTTATATCATGTGCCTAAGGTATGTTAAAATATAGCAAAGACAACTGACTGGAGACAATCAGAAATATTTGAGAACATGAATATGGTTGTCTTCATATACAAAAATTGTATTTAATTTTAAGATGGTTTTGCATCATAAAGAGTTTTGTGAAAGCCTAATAAATCATTTCATTGTCTATAAATGAGAAAATTACAGTTTAGAGAATTTGCTAGGGTCTTTACCACAAATCAAACTAGTTTTCAGAAAGCACAAATTGGCAATAAAAAACAGAATAACATACTAAAATTTTTAAAAATACAAAATTTAGAGGTTTGTTTTTTGTACAGAAAGCAAAGAACAGATTATAAATAAAACCCTGAGGATGAGATTTTGATATTCAAAACTTAAACCAACACTATCTGCTTATTGTGGCAGGTAAATAGGAACTAGGTATAGCAGAATTTTGCTGTTTTGAGCCACATCAAATGGATTCGTCTCTTTTTCCTTTGTAATAGCATCCAACTTTTAATTTAAATACCCATCTTCCCTATGAAATCTATGTACCTCAGGACTAAATAACTTTGGTATTTCTACATTCCTAGTTCATAGATGTTCATACAACCTAAGTTGGTTCAATGAAATAGAAATCCAAGTCTTCTGTGGAAATGTTTTCTCTTCCCTTTGGGCTACAACAAGGGAGCAAGTTCTCCCAAGATCCCCTGTAGCCATTTTCAGATCACTATAGGGGAAGGCTGATGAGAATGTTATCAACTCCTGGGAACAGAATTAAACTTGTAGAAAGAAAAAATAAGTTCTGGTCAAGTTTGTGGGGAAGCCACATGAAGCTCTGACTAAAGCAAGACTTAATTCTTCAGTTTTGAGGTATGTGAATCCATAAAACTTTGATTATATTCAACTGAGACTTATTTCCTAATTCTTGCCAAAGTATCACTCTCAATACTTGGGTCATCAAAATCTGGCCCTTGGTATATATAGAATTCAGTTTTGTCCAAATGTACCCAGAAATGATCAAATTCCTGGAGAATATCTCACCCTAACTAAATCAACGAAAAACAGAATAAATGTTACTAGAGTAATAAACGTGAGCTAGAATCACAATTAATTATTTTTCAATAATAAATTGCTGAAAAAAGTGAGTTTTCATTCATTCAGTAATCACATTTTCTCCCTGTCTGAAATCTAGATGAGAAGCCGACTTTTATCCAGGAATGTACATGATGATCTTGAATTTTAAATAATGGCAATAATTTGTATTATTTTAGTGATGCATGTTCTGAAGTATATGTAGAATATGAATTCTGGTGTATATTAACCACTATTACATGAAGAAAGGTATTTCCAAGGTGAAACTGACTTGATAAATTTTAGGTTAAATAATTTAAAGTGCTTTTACTACAGGACTTCTAAGATCCTTTACTAAGTTAACATGCTTTTTAAATATCAAGAGAAACATACATTATAGATTATGCAGATTCCACTTTCCTTCTCCTGTGGAAAAATTATAGCTATAACTATGTATGGTTTTTCTTATCATTTTAACTCTTATTTTCAACTATGTTCTGAGTCCAGTAACTCTAACCAGTTCTACTACTTATACCATGGGTCACATCAACACCATTTCTCACTTGGATTATTGCAATAGCCTGGGTTTACTCTCTTACCCTTGACCTCAAATTATTTATTCGCCATTAAAAATCAGTGTGATCCTTTCTAAACTGAAGTCAGATTATGTCGCCTACATAAAATTACCCAATGGTGTTTCATAATACAGTAGAATTTAGAATTGTACCATGATCTAAAAAAACCCTTCCCCTGATCAGCCCTCTGGCCCTGTGTCTTCATCTCTTGACTTTCTCTCTTACTCATTTTGTTCCAGCATGCACCTCCTTGCTGTTCCTCACACAGGCACATGCCATCCTTGAAGCCTTCATGTTTACCTTTGTCAAATGCCCTCTGCCTACCTAGGTAGACTCCTGACCTGTGCTCTCAATTTATTCTCATCTCTCCTCAGAGAGATCCTGCCCAATCCAACCCATCAAAAACAACATCACCACATCACTTGCTGTCTCCTGACCCTGTTTTGTTTGTCTCCAAAGCACTTTTCTCTACCTGATATTATACACTTATTGGTGTATTTATTTTGTGTTACCTCCACTAAAATGCAAATTCCATCAGGGCAGGGATTTGGTTTGATTTGACCAAATCCCTGCTACAACAGTACCTTTTTACAGAATAAGCACAAGATAAATGTTTTTTGAATGACTGGAAAGGCAGAAAGTGTGCTCCTCAGAATATGAGAAAAAAGTAACAAATTATTCTTCTCTCTAGGTACCATGCTGACCACTCTTTATCAACAAAATTTAACAGAGTATTTCTTGAGAGTTTCTTCTTGCTGATTACAACTATATTCCAATCATGTTTTTCTTGATTAAACATTTTCTTTTCCCTAAGGCATCTTTACTTTTACAGGTTAATTTTAGAATGGGTTATTTTGCAGAAATATAATCTCACTCACTGCATAATAATTTTTAAAAATAATTTTATTTTTTAGCTTTTCTTTCTTTTTTTTTTTTTTTTTGTGAGACAGAGTCTTGCTCTGTTGCACAGATTGGAGTGCAGTGGCATGATCTCGGCTCATTGCAACCTCTGCCTCTCAGGTTCAAGAGATTCTCAGGCCTCAGCCTCCTGAGTAGCTGGGATTACAGGCATACACCACCACACCCGACTAATTTTTGTATTTTCAGTAGAGATGGGGTTTCACTCTGTTGGTCAGGCTGGTCTCGATCTCCTGACCTCGTGATCTGCCTGGATCAGCCTCCCAAAGTGCTGGGATTACAGGCGTGAGCCACCGTGCCTGGACTGTTTACCATAATTTTAAGTAATGTTAGGGCTACTTTGCCGATAATTTCATTATGGATCATGCCTATCTGGTAGAAACTTTTTTTTTTTTCACTAGAAACATTTTTTAAATCTTTTATATACTCTTAGCTTAGCTAGTTCATAGGCAGTAGGTACCTTCTGTGACATAGAGCTTTGTAATGAAAACCGGTATTTTACTGGGTGGAACTGGAGTCATGCTCTACCTTACATGTGCTATTTAAACTCTTTACATCGAGGATTTTTCATCGGTAATTTAGCGATAATAAAATTATCTTACAGTTCTATTAGAAGGACTAAATGAAGTAGACCACTCAAAGTGCTTAGTATAGCCCTCAATATGTGATAAACACTCAAATGTTAACGGTTTCACTATTAGTACCACTATCGAGCCTGAATATTATGCACCAATTAGTCTCTGAGGCAAAGCATGGATCCTAATATAAATGAACAAAACATACACCAATAGTAACAACCCACAGATAAAAACTGGTGTAAAAAAGTAATGATAAAAATATTGAAAGTGATGGTATTTTCCACATATATAAGATGTTCTATTTTACAAAAGGCCATCTTCCAAAGACAGCACTGGGGCATAGGGATTAAGCATGAAGACTCTGGAGATCACTCGCCCAAGTTCAAATCTGAGTCCTAGGGCTTTTCATGTATGTGACCTTAGACAGTTTCTTCACCTCTTTGTGTTCTAGTTCTTTCCTCTATAAAATGAAGAAGAAAGCGTCTGTATCATCAGATTGTTGTGAAACTTAAATGAGTTACTCCTCATAAGGCATTTACTATAAGGCCAGCAATATATTAAACACTCAAAAGTTAGCTCTTACTGACTTTCACAACAGTTCTTTTAAATACCTAAGAAAAATACTACAATCCTCATTTCACAGAAAAAGGAACTAATAATTAAGTGCTTTGACCAAAATCCTAGGACTTATTTTGTGATGGTGCTGTGACTAGGATATAAACTTTCAAACTCCTCAACTAGTAATATTAACACAGTAAGATTGTCTTCTCCATTTATGTGAAAAGAAAAACTTACAGAACATAGATAATACATGCAGACAACGTATTTAAGAGACATTATGAAGGTAGGTATCTTAATCTATTTGAGTTGCTGTAACAAAATACCTTAGGCTGGGTAATTGAAGATAATAGAAATTCATTTCTTACAATTTCGGAAGCCAGGAAATCCAAGACCAAGCTCCTACTGTCTGCTTTCAAGATGGCACCTCTTGCTGCATCCTCATGAGGAAGGCAGAAGGGGCAAAAAAGGCCAAACAGATTCCCTCAAGCCCTTTTATAAGGGAACTAATCCCAGTCAGGAGGGTGGAACCTTACAACCTAATCACCTCCTAAAATCCCTATGTCTTAACATGAATTTGGAGGGACACAAACATTCAGACCATAGAAGTAGGTTTTCACCAACATGGACCAGTGTTTCATACTTTTTTTTTTTTATACTGAATCTCACTCTGTCATCCAGGCTGGAGTGCAGTGGTGCTATCTTGACTTACTGCAACCCCTGCTTCCCGAGTTCAAGTGATTCTCCTGTCTCCATCCTACTAATAGCTGGGATTACAGGTGCATGCCACCACACCCAACTAATTTTTGTATTTTTAGTAGAAATGGAGTTTCACCATGTTGGCTGGGCTGGTTTCAAATTCTTGACCTCAAGTGATCCACTAGCCTCGGCCTCCCAAAGTGCTGGGATTACAGGCACGAGTCACCACTCCTGGCCCATACCTTTTATTAAGATAATAAAATACTTCTACACTTGTTAATAAATAGCCACCACCCCTAGCCCTTTGGGTCTCATCTTTCAAGTCCCCCCACCACCCACCCAACACCAATGCCTGTGCTGATCTGCTCCTCAGCTTAGCAGCCCCTGAACCCCCTACATTTAGCATATGAAGAATGAATGTCTACTATAGTGGTCTAAGGTTGCTGTTTGCTGACCTTCCTCTTCCGATTATTTGATGCAAGTATAACTCCTGTGTTTAATATTGTTAAAATTTCTTCTGGATGCTAAAAACCTCACAGAAATATGATGAGAATCAAAGGAAGTTGTGTTTATGATAGTGACATTAAGCTAGAATTTGCTGCATATGAAATCATCTTTCTTGATCTATGCAAAGCACAGGGCCACATGCCTATGACACAAATCTGAACATCCCCAAAGGGTATCCTAGGATGAACTCTCCTTGTCTTTATATTACAATACCAATTGGATATTTTTAGAAATTAGAATAAAATCCCAGTCAACAATTCTTGTCAATATCATCTATCTGTCTATCATCTATTTATCCATTTAGTCAGTTTCATTTTCTGCCAAAGTTTTCAGTAAGAAAGCAGCTTTGCGATGTTGCAGGAAACAAATGCCTCCTTGAAAGAGAAGGTGAGGGGAGGGTGGTTTCAAGTTACAAATAATGAGTTAAAGCCAGGGGTGGTGGGCCCCTATAGTCCCAGCTACTCTGGATGGTGAAGCAGGAGGATTGCTTGACCCCAGAAGTTCAAGACCAGCCTGGGCAAAATAGGAACACCCCCATCTCAAAAAAAAAAAAGAGTGGAGAAAATAAATAATGAGTTTAATGAGTTAACGCCAGGTGTTTCCAAGAGCCGGAATGCAAGTTCCATCAGATATAGTTTAATTCAATAGACTTGGTTTTAAGAAGAGTTTCCTTACCTCAGGAATCATAATGTGAAATTGCCTAAGTTACATTTCTAGGCATTGTTTTTTCAATAGATGAAAACAAACACTTTTTTTTAGGAAAAAAAGAGTGTCCTTTAAAAATATAAAAAGGATTCCATAGATACTCGAATTATTTTTTGCTGAAGCTCCAAATTTTGTGCTTATTTATATTTCTAATTTTATCTCCCATTTTTACATATTTAACCACATGCCATCTTTGCCTGTCTAAGGAATAGAGTAAAAATTGGGAAAAAAATTATAGTAATGTGGGAAAACATATATTTCTTGTAACTAAGAAAATAGGTCACTTAAAATGTAATTCCATATGCAATGTACTAGGGGCATTTTGGATTTTAGTTGTAATGTGTGTACTTGCACTTCATCTATACCCATTAAAGTTTATTTACATTTAACCATTACTGCTTTAAAAATAATTGTTACTCTACTTTAAAAGGAAAACAACGTAAACAGTTTGGAAACTATGTCTTTTGTCATAATTGTAAAGGTATTAGTGTGAGTAGCTGTGCTTCAAAAAGGAATAAGAAAACAGAAAAGAGATCAAAATGACTGTGAGGAATGGATAAGAAAATTTGTATTTGCATAAAGGTACCCACCTAAATATAGCTTTTGACAGCCTTCTGTATTACATCTCTTCATTCATACAGAATAAAATGCATTTGTTTTAGGTCATGCTGATATAATACTACCATCACTAGCTCAACAGGAGACATTATTAGGAAATTTCTATATACATATAACTGGTTTTATTCCATTTATCGAATTAACTACAGTCATGCATCACTTAAAGACAGTAATACATTCCAAAAAATGCATCATTAGGCCATTCTGTCCTTGTGCAAACGTCCTAGAATGTACTCACACAAACCTAGATGGTACAGCTTACTACGTACCTAGGCCGTATGCGATAGCCTATTGCTCCTAGGCTACAAACCTATGTAGTATGTTACTGTACGGAATGCTGTAGGCAATGGTAACACAATGGTATCTCTGTATCTAAACACAGAAAAGGTACAACAAAAATACGGTGTACAAGATCTTTTAAAATGGTTCGCCTGTATAGGGCACTTATATAGGTGAGTCAATTAGTGAGTGCTGAGTAAATCTGAAGGCCTAGGACATGAGTGTACACTGCTGTAGACTGTATAAACACTGTCCACCTTGGCTACACAACATTTATTTAAAAATAAAGAAAGTGTGCTACAATGTTATGACAGTTACTATGTCACTAGATGGTAAGAATTTTTCAGCTCCATTATAATTTTATGGGGCCACTGCCATCTATGTGGCACATGGCTGTGGTTACTTTAGCATTGTGTAGCCAAAAGCTTCATGGCACAGAAATATAGACATAATTTGCATGTTGCGTTAGTGGTGCTTGATGTTAAGTAGCAAAGAGAAAATGTAAAAACTTGCAATCCTATACATACCTAATTATCAGTCCATCAATTGCAGAATCTGTTTCTTCCAGCTTAAAAAGGAATGAAGGCACTGTTATCAGGAACCAGCAGGCATCTATTTACACTATCCAGAGAGACTACACTGAAGTCCATGCATGCTGTATGCTGTTTACAGTCCTTTGGGGAAATGATTAGTGGAGCAAATAGCTCTACTGACCTGCTGAAAGCATTATCCATTATCACCTAAGGCTGTCTTACAATGACAAAATATGAAAACATCAGAACAACCTCTTTAGAAAACAAACAGGTATCACAGCATAATGTGGTCAACAGGTAAATAGCACAATAAACTCTAATCATACAATCTCATCTCTTCCCTTCTTAGAGTCATTTGAAAGAGAAACAAGAGAAAAGCCACCCCTGGTGTTTGTAGATGACACCCCAATATTTGCAAATATCATGCCGCTAAATGCATGCTAAGCGTCTTTAGAGGCCAGTGTGTTTGCAAACTCACTTTCTTCCTGGACTATGACTTCACAGTAGGGTGTGCAATTTTCATACACAATACAGGATTCATTGGAACCATAATTTAGACGATTTTCAATATGGGGCATAGTGTTACCTGTCTTGGATAATTTCTTTTTAAATCCCACTCTTTGAGTAATTCATCCATGTTTCCCTTTCTTCTTGAGTAAATGTAAAAGTTAAAATAAAGCATATTATCTCCCCATCCACCTCAATCCTATCAATCTTGCCACCCGCTACAATCACTTTTCACACTACCCTGCATGAACCAGAGAAACAGCCATTAAACCACTACCAAATACTAGAAGCAAAGGCTGCTCCAGCCCACAGCTGAACTTAATAAAACCGTTAATGTCAGAGCCTGCCGGCTAGCTTCCCAGGAACACCACTTGCTCAAAATCCGTCCATTCCAGCCATGCATGTGGCATTTCATCCCTCTCCCCATGCAGAACCATGCCATCTGCTGTGAGGCACAGATATTCTACATGCCAGGTGACATTTTCCTTTAAATTACCTTTCTTTAAAATTTACTAGGAAGTATACTCAACAGGCAAAGAGCAAGAAGAGATTTGAGTTCTACGTAGGCTTGTTTTCTCCAATTTCTTGATATTTATCATATTCTGGCTCTGCATTTGGATGGTTGGTGAGTTATTTATGGGCAGCCTTCCTTGGAAATAAGTTTGTTTATATGTAGTAAAAACCTTGAGCTCTGGCACTCCAATAAACCATGGGTTAACTGTGGAGTTGAATTTAAAAAAAAAAAAAAGGAAGAGGAAAGCGTCATTAAATCAATAATACTGAGGTCTGATGCAACTGCGCGAAGTCAATAACATCATAAACTTTTATACTGACTTCAGCATGAGAACATGCTATTATCTGTGGCAAGTGATGGCAAAAGCATTTAGATCTGATACATTTGATGTAACAAAAAAGAGATGGGGAGGCTATGAAGATGCTTTATACTTTTGCCCATTTTGGATAAGGTTAAAATCTACACACATAGACAGCAATGCATTTAAAGTAATCAGAGACTGTGGTGGGGTTAAAGGAAAATTTTGAAAGAGTCCATTGGAGAAAATTCCTTACCTTCACATCCAATCAAATTACAGATATAAATATATGTTTCTCTTTAGGAATACATGTATATATCTTAAGCTGTAGGTTTGGAGTGTCAGTCTATAAAAGAGATGTAAACTACAAGATTCACATGTGTGGTCACAGTGGCCCTTTTGCAAGATTTTCCCCATAAGAGGAAGCATATTCCATTTAGGAACTAGGACCTGTGTTAAAAGCCAGATCAGTTATTAGTATGATTCACTGTATTTGGTGCATAACCTAAGACTACTTTAGTGACTATTATTTGGGCTATTTATGAATACTGGTAGTGAGGACACCTTGACAAATTTAGATTGAAGTATGTGCAATGAGCAAAACATTCAAGCCTAAACACAATCAGAATTAATTTTCCCCATTTATAATTACTCAGTCAATTGTTTACACATACACAAATTATTTCACAGTTTACTACCCCTGGAAATGACTAATAAATAATAGATTTATATTTAATAGGTTCTTAATTACCTTCCTCCATTTGCTGTGTCCTTTTATTCACTATTAATTTCCTCCTTGACTTCATGCATTCAAATATCTATCCCCATCATGTCACTGAAACTCACCCTAAAGCTATTGATGACCTCCCCCTGACTGAACTCTCTAATGTTCACTTTGGCAAACAGATTGATTCCTTGAAAACATCAATCTGTTTGTGTCAATTCTTACTGACTCCTACTATTTCTGTCCTGCTTCTCCCAGCCTTGACAAAACACTTAACCGGTGATGTTTTATGATCCTCGCCTCTGGTCTCTCCAAACACCTTCTTCTGCCCTCACCCCAGAATCTCTCCCACTCAGCAATCCAGATCTCTGACTTCCCCTGTTTTCTCGTATTTGTCATGGCCCATATGTCCATATTATTTCTTTTCTGGATGTTCCTTTTTTTCCTTCAGAAAACGTACTCTCATGATACCTGTTACTTCTCATTTGTAGCATTTATTACAATTCCCATTTTATACTAATTATTTGATTATTGAGGAAACCTGTTCTTTTGAACTAGCATGTAAGCTTCCTGGAGACATGAGAAATGGTGTTTCTTGTACTTTGACTCTTTAGCCTCTGGCCCTCTGCTTGGCACATACTGGGCACATAACAGAAACCTGCTCCCTGAATGGATGATGACGTATCATTTCAGCTACGATCCTGCTGGACGCTTATACTACTGACCCATAAGTACAAGGAAGGTTAGAAAATAGGCTTGAACACAGGATCCACAAAATTAACGATGAATTCCCTCATAAACTATATATTGTGCTTTTTCTTAAAAAGAGGTTAACAAGACAGTTATGATCATTGTCTTCAAGGAATTTACATTATAATGTAATAATGGGTGAAAAAAAAAGCAAGTAAAGAAAAACTGAACAAAATTACAGACTGTGATAAGTGCTAAAAAGGAATATACATAAGGATTGGCATAAGGGAAAACAAAAAAAGGAAGGTCCCTCAGGTGGTCAGGAAAAGCATCTCTGAAAAGAGAAAGCTGAGACACCTAGAAGAAAAAGAAATGAGCTGTACAGAGAATGAAGTATAAGAACCTATCAGGCAGAGATGGAAGCATGTTCAAAGGCTCTAATGCCAGCATTGGCATGGTATTTTCCAGAAACAGAAGTTTAGTGAACCAAGCATAGAGTGCCACAGTATGAGAGAGAAGGGAGTTAAGGTTCTGCAGATCAACATAAGGTGTTTTGAATTTATTTTAAATGCAGTGATGGTCATTGAACAGTTTTAAACGGGAGTACCATACTCTGGTTGACATGTGAGCAAGATCACTGTTGGTTCTGTATAAAGAATGGATCAGACTGGGTGAGAGTGGAAGGAAACAAGCCCACTAGGAGGATTAGGGACTTGTAGAAATAACATGGCATGGAAGAGGACGTGGCAGTGCAGATCGACTGATACGGGCAGATTTGAAATATATTTTGGGCCGGTGCGGTGGCTTACACCTGTAATCCCAGCACTCTGGGAGGCCGAGGCAGGTGTATCACGAGGTTGGGAGATCAAGAACATCCTGGCCAACAAGGTGAAACCCCATCTCTACTAAAGTACAAAAAATTAGCCAGGCGTGGTGGCATGCGCCTGTAGTCCCAGCTACTCAGGAGGCTGAGGCAGGGGAATCACCTGAGACTGGGAGGCAGAGGTTACAGTGAACTGAGATTGCACCACTGCACTCCAGCCTAGGTGAAAGAATGAGACTCCATCTAAAAATAAATAAAAAAATATATATATATATATATATATATATATATATATATAGAGAGAGAGAGAGAGAGAGAGAGAGAGAGAGAGAGAGAGAAAGAGAGAGGGAGAGAGAAAGAAGGTAGAAATTTAAAAGACTTGCTAAAAACTATGGATGTTGAAGGAGACAAAACAATCCAGGATGACTCCAGGTTTGGAGCTTAAACACCTGGGAAGATGATGGGATTTACTAAGATGGAAGGCCTGGTGGAGGGAAGAGGGAGAACGAGAGGACAAACCAGCTGGGCATTTGGGGCTCAGTCTTTTTTGATCAAAGCATTCTGCCTTTCTTTTCATGTATATTTCTACAAAACCATCCAGTTAGAATTACAGATATCTGTTTTTCTTGTATTTGTTATTGAAAAATAGGATTTTGCCTTTCTCAATAATGTCTAATATGTCAATAGAGCCTAAATCTAATGTAAACCCTCGATTAGGTAAATACTTTCAACTTACAAGACCAGTGTCTGCCCTAAGTCTGCAGATACCCACAGAAAACAACATCATGGTAGCAGATTCACCGGAGTAAAGAATCAGCAGGAAAACTGGTGGAGTAAAGGACTGGAGGTGTCCTCCACTCATTAAAAACAATAAAGTCCGTTTAGCAATGAAGCAGAGAAGCGAGCTCCAACTGATCAAAGCTTGTAGCACTAGAAGAGAGTCCAAAATGCTCTATAGGATAAACAGAGGCTGTGATAGCATCTAGTCAATATAATTCAATTAAGGAAAATGGGGTCCAACAGTGAAACAGCACATGAACATCGTCGGTGCAAATTTTTAAAAAGATAAAATCAATGACAAAATGAGAAGTCTAGAAATGCAGTGCCCCATGTAATAATGTCAGGAAAACCCCCGTCTGAAAAGTGCAAAATAAAGCCATCACCACCTCCACAGCTTTTGCTTGCAACACAACAGGGCAGACACAGGAGACAACAGACAGGACGAGGAGGGAAACTGCCCTTTTTCTAATGCCTTCTCACTCTCGCCAGCCAAAATAAGCACCTGCGGGTAATTAACTAAATACCAACCATGGCATATACATTTGAAACCATTGGTCCTTTAAGACCAATAGTTCTCAATTTTTATAAGACACAACCCTTTTTAAAGGTGATGACATTAGAAATTCTCTCTTTAGGAAAAATGTACTTAGAATGACATTTACTTACATACCATTTCAGAGTGTTCACAGCACTCTCTCTCCCCCCAGTCTTAGAGTCTCAGGATTTTAGGGGTTTCAGATTAAGAACATCTCTTGTTTTGGTGTAAATGAAAGTGGTCTCATAATAAAAGCCTGTTTTGTGGAACAGTCCAGTAACAATCTGTAGGTCTCTTTGCTGCCTGGTCAGCAGCTGAAACAGGCATTCCTATCCCCACCCTTTTGGGCTGTAAATGTCAAGTTGTTTTCTCAGCTCCCTTTCCACCTCTGGGGCTCCCAATATTTCAAGAGCTTTTGATGTTACTGCAAATGGAGTTTGGTCTCAAAAACCATAGTGCCACCTGTTCCAAGTACAATAATAATAAACATTTATTACACACTTCCTACAGTCAGAAATTTTCACAACAACCTGTGAGATAAGGCCCACTATTAGCTCCATCTTAACATTTGAAGAAACTTCAATGAAGAAACTTCAATAAAGAGACTTTCCTGGTATTAACCATTTAATTTTCACCTCGGAACACGGAAGACTATAATTTTCAGTATCCTTGTATCCAGATCAGGCCATATTTCTGGTTATACCCAACAAAATGTGAATGGAAATAACATTCACCTCTTTTCCCCTTGCACCCCAAATGTTCTGAGAGATCATCTATGGTTTGCTACACACTGATGCCCAGATAAATGTAGGGATTCAGGAGAACATCCAGGGGATAGCAGACATCATTACACAGAAGGGGCATGGATCTCTTAGTCACCATCTGGAGTAAGGCCCCCAGGATAGCTGAGGAACATCTGAACTGAATTTCATGATAGCTAGAAATACATGCACTGTGTTGTGTTAAGCCACTAAAATTGTAAGGTAGTTTGTTACAGTGTGCATTAGCAGCCCTGATTAAGGTAACTGTTCTTGATTATTTGAGAGAGTGGGTTTGAAACCCAGGCCTTCTCACTCCAAAACACTCAAGTTTAAATGCCACACTACACAGCTCCCATCCAGCTGCTTGGCATGTATGTTTTCAATAAAGATACAATAATTGGTTAGTTGCTTGAAAATCATAGTTTTTATGGGGAGCAAAAAAGGGCCAGAGCCAGGGAATTTGTTAGTACAGAAAAAGTAGCAGCATATCTGGGGGAAGTGACTTAGGAAAGAATAAAGAAGGTTTTGAGAGTGTTTGCCCAGCCCTTGTCTTGTGATGCTCTGGCTATAACATCCCTCTCATCGTCACCCAGAAAACAGCAAACAAAACAACTTGAAAGCTTGAAAAAAAAAATCACAATCATTTTTATAGAATGGGTCTCTGAACCTTTAGGATAAAAAGAGCTTTCAGTGGGAATTAAGATAATTACTGAAGGAAGATTGACAGAAATCGTTTCACCAGCATGAGTGAAATCTGGAGCCGTGTTAATGAGAACTGGGACATGGGAAGATAGGAAAGGAAATCTTGATGGTATGCAAGAGAAATAAGTGGCTATCACTTCAGATGGAATACTATTAGGTCCTGGAGTTAACTCCTCCTCTTCCAGGAGAAAAAAAAAAAAGAAGAAGAAGAAGAAAAAAAAATAGAATTTGGCTTGAATAAAAAGAAAGAGAAAAAAAATGGAGTATCTGGGATTGAACTGTACTCTGTATCCGGGGAAACAGAAAATGAACAGACGGTCATAAAAATGGAGAGATTTACAAATATGGAAAAAAACAAAGAATTTTGTGACTATAAAAGTGGATCAAGTTGGCACTTCATACCTAAAGATGCTATGAGAGAATGATGCAACAAGAGCAGTTGGCAGTGGAAAGAATGGTAGATAACCTCTTTGTTAATATTAATAGTTTATGTGTAGTTCCAGACAACTAAATGATTTCTGATTTTCCAATTCAATTTCTGGATTATACTGTTAGAATGATTTCTTTGTAGATTAGTTCACAAGGGAATTCGGCAATGACATTATGGCGTCTTCTTGGCTGAGGAAGTGAAGCAATTTGTACGAACAATGGGCTATTCTTACGTTGGAAATGGATAGACACAGCAAAAGAAAGACCAGCAAGCATGCAGGACTCTCTTCTGCCATCACCCTCTGCTCCAAGTTAGGCTTGGGAAGTGAAGCAATGGCATCTTGTATTCCTTATTGTCTCTTTTTTCAAAGAAGGATTTCTTATGAAATTATAGGTGTCAAAAGACCACCGATAACTCACTTATAAAGATATCACTTCTCTCCAATTAAATCTATCAGTTAAAAGCAATTCCCATCAAAATGAAATGACTTTTGTTTCTGGTGTTTGTATTCATCTTGACAAGCTAATTTTAAAATCTATATGGAAATACATATAAATGCATTTTGCCTTCTCTCCAGGATATAAAACAAATCTACAAACCAATACAAAAACAGACACATTGCAGAAAAAAAAAAATGGGCAAGAGACTAAAACTGGCATTCCCAAAAGTGATTTTCCAAATTACCATTACATATTTGAACTGCTTAACATCAATAATCACAAAAAATGTTAATTAAAAACAAAATGAGAAAATACTACACATTGTCTAATACTAAGGTGTTGTTGAAAATGTTAAAGAACTGAACATGTTATATGGTTCTGGTAGGAATGGAATGTATGTAATCTCAAAAAAATGTATAGCATTATCTACTAAATTTGGACATATACATATCCTATGAACAGAATATTCGCATATGTAATTTGCACAAAATAGAATCAATTTATACCTGTTGCTCTGGTATAATGATGAATAATACCTTATTTTATTCTCAAAGTGTACTGGTTTGAATGATAAATTTTATTCTACCAATAACTTAGCTATTTTACAATTAGGCATGTACCCAATAGGAATGTGTATGCACATGGTACAAAAAATCAGGGACAATAACTATTTTTTAAACAGCAGTACTATT
Organism: Theropithecus gelada; assembly: GCF_003255815.1. Classification (NCBI taxonomy): domain Eukaryota; kingdom Metazoa; phylum Chordata; class Mammalia; order Primates; family Cercopithecidae; genus Theropithecus; species Theropithecus gelada. Next base: position 33,246,090 of record NC_037676.1, on the reverse strand, counting down.
TTTTAAATAAATTTCATTGTGTATATTTGAGGTTTACAACATGATGTTATGGGGTATGTGTTGATAGTAAAATAGTTGCTATGGTGAAGAAGATCAACATATCTATCATTTCACATAGTTTTTCATGACAAATGCAACTAAAATCAACCTGTTTAATGAAAATTCCTAATATAATACAATTTTATTAACTTGAGTCATCATAGAGCAGCAGCACTATTCTCAACAGACATTACTAGAAACAGCCCTACTGTCCATTACAATGAAATGAAAAAGTAACTTGTGGTAAGTTAATTCAACAGAACTTAATATAGCCATAAAGTGAACAAATTACATCTACATATACAGTATAGTTGTGCAGTGATAATTTTTATAGTGATAATACAATTACCTGTCAATTTATATTTTACTCACTCCTCTGTATGAGTATTCTTACTTCAATTTAAAAGCTTAATTTCTCATCCTGACTGCATATATGCATTTTTTCAACATTGCCATAGTGTCTCCAGATATGAAGCAGAAAGAAGAAACATACAAAAAATCCTCCCCAGTTGGGTTCTCCTGGGTTTCTCCTAAGTGGACTTCATGCCTGTTATAAAGTCAGGTTTTTCCTGAAGCACCAACTCCAATTCAGTGACTTTGAATGTTTGGGGTTCTGTATTGAAAAGAATTGGAAGTCTTTGTACAACAATAACAACAACACAAAATATTATAACAAATAATGATACCTGCCATGAGAATCAGAGAGGGGAGAGGCAATGAGTACAATGTATTCGTTATCCCAGATAAAAACACTCTAAAAGTCTCCATAATTTCAATAAAGGGAAAAACCATATTTATAATTAAGAAATTCACTTGACTTGTGGAGGCAAAAGGAGAGGTTTGCATGAGGCTATACTGACTCCTGGGAGTGATACTGGAAATAGAATTAAGAGGAATGAGCAGGAGAGAAGAAACAAAGATCATAATGCTGCATCAAACTCCTTCTGCCTGAGCTTACTACAAAGTCTTAGAGTAAAAGATCTGATTTCTGTGTCCTTAATTGTTTTAGAGTAAGACTACGTTTATACAAATTCCTAAATAGCTCAAAGTTTTCCGTTTTCTCATAATTTTGGATAATATCATCTATCTTAAATAACCATACACTTCAGCCTTTGGCATATAGATGACTGGGCATTCTGTGGAATTATTACACTTTAGAAAAACAAATATACACTTCATATGAAAAATCTTTAAAGCAATCTCACAAAAGTAGGAGAGTTTTCTCCAAAGATATTTGTCACTTTCTAAAACATGACCTAGGCTTCAGCATCAGGGAATTGCAGATAGAATGACTGGGAACCTAAATAGGCAGACTTCCCCGGAAGATGGATGCTGCATCAGAGCCCTCATGTTGCAAAGCTTTGTTCCTCCTGTGAATTGGGTCACCTACCAAGATACATATGGGACAAACTAAACTCATAAAGAGAGTGTAGTGATCCCAGATGAGTCATGTAACTTGACCATCAATAGTTCCTGTCCGGAAGAAATCTTTCTCAATTCAAGTGATATAGGTTAAGGTAAAGCCATCTATTTACCACTAAAAGGACTACCAAGCAATTAAGGAAGCGGCTCCTATGAATAAAAGTCAGTAGAAACAACAAATAATGTATTTAGACCCCCAAACACTTCAAATATTGAGATTATAAGACACAGATATATATAGTCATATATGTAAATTATATGCAGAAATGAATAATGAAATGTCAAAGATTAGTTTTGCAGTAAGAAGCTATCAGTAATCAATAGACAGATGAGAGAAATATAAAAAGACAGCTAGAGATACAAACTATAGCTCTTCGAATAAAAAATCATAATGGACCAATTTAACAGCAGATTTAACAAACCTGAAGATGAATCCAATAAAATGATACAGAATGTAGTATACTGAGGCAAGATTAAATGTTTGAAATATGCATAAAATACTGAAAACATATAAAATACATGTAAATTGAGTTAAAAAAATAAAGAATGGAGGCAGAGTATGTGTAGATATAATGGATGAAAGTTTTTCAGACTAAGTAAAATTGTATCTCTCAATCACAAATCCACTTATCCAAGAATCATAGTACACATTAGTCATGGTAAATGAAAAGAAATTCCCATATAAACCTGTTGTGGTGAAACTGCAGGACATCAAAGATCAGAGAAATAAAACATAAAGGAATCAGAGAGAAACAAACAGATTTTCTAAAAGCAACAAAAATTAGAATAACAGCAGAAATGGAAACAACCACAAGAGAAGCTGGTAAACAATGGAGTAAAATGCACAAATTGCTTTACATAATTTTTTTTCTAAAAAACAAATTACGAATGCAGGAAACTATCATTAAAAACAAAAGCAAAGTTGTAGTCACAATCAGAAAGGTACGGAATTCTACAGGACCAACAATCCCTCAAGCTAATTACTAGACCTGGAATACTGCTACTGAAACATTCAATATTCTCCGGCCTTGCACTTATCACTGAGACACCTAAACAGCAAGAAAATGGCTTTTACTTCACTTTTGGAATATAAATCTTAAATAACTGTATCTGATTACTGGAATCCAAAATCACATCATAAAGCCTAACTACAAGGGAACCAGCAAATTAAAAGTGGATGGCATAGATAGATGTGTGCACAGTCTCACCAGCTTTTTGATCTAAATATGAGAACATTGATTGCCAAAGATTGCAATACTAAGACCTGGCATGGGGATGTCTGGTTAAATCAAAATGACTGTATTACTTGAACCCTGTGAAACTATAGACCCTCTCTACCAAAATTTGCTAAGTCTCCTCATACGAGAGAGCATGGAGAGCAAAAAAGATGGAAAGAAAACAACGTGGCTGGCATGCAGGAAATAAGAAACATAGTGTGAGGAAATTTCACAATAGAGGGCTGGGTCTTCAACACAAAGGACCTGAAAAGTTAGAGTAAGAAATTTGTTCTTTATCCAAAGAGCAAAGGAAGTCCATTTAGACTTTGTCATAGAGTGCTCATACAACATTTGAACGACATCACTGTGAGTTCAAACATGGAAAACAGATTATCGCAGAGGCAGCTACTCTCATGGTGGACTAATTCAGTGGTTGTGCTTGAGAGTCATTACTGAAGACGCTGACCAGATTCTACTCCTTCACCCCTCCACAGATACCAGAAGCACCTGTTTCTTTTATTAAATCTCCTTCTGCTTAAAAAATTATACGTGGTTTCAGTTTCTTACAATTAAAATCCAACAAATTACACACACACACACACACACACACACACTAGACGTAGTTGATGCAAACACATCATCAAGGATGGAATCTGGTATTGATTATCTCACCTCCTCAGGTTTCAAGGAAATGAGTTCCAGATGTCATTAGAAAACAGGATATTGGTGATCCAAGGGACACATCAACAAAAATGTTATAAAATTGTTTCCTGTGGTACTAACACCTGCAAGGAAGTGCCTATGAAAGGAGGAACTTTAGCATATCAAAGAGTGGCTGCTATAGAATGTTATGTGGGAATACATGAAAAAAATGTACTGTTCTGTACATTGAAAGAAATAAAATTATAAGCAATATTTTGAAATTCTTAGCTCAAGCCACAGTCAGTAGGCCAAAAAACCATAGAAGACATTCTCTCTAAAGGTTAATATAGCCAAAAATTTAGTTCAAAATCTGATCAGGGATGTTGTTTAATTACAGCATAAGTTGAATTCACAATCTCAATAGCTCTTTTATCTAAATACAAAAGCATTAATTGCCAAAGACTGTAATTCTAAGACTTGGCTTGGGGATATTTCATTAAATTCAGGTGACTCTGGATCATTTGAGCCCTATGAAGCTGCAGACTCTAAGGAGTACTTTTCGTCAGCAGAATTAGCCTGCATCTATCTTTCCTGAGTCATTTGAAGACCTTAAAACAAACATGCGAAGCAAGAGCATGCTAATTGTCCCAAATCTCCACTGACATCAACTCTCTTTGCTTCAAGATGTCGACATAGATATGTAACTCAAGCCATGTCTCTCATTGGAAAACATCTGACAGGTCTTCAAAAGTCAGAACAGAAAGAGTATTTTTCATTGTTTTAAGTCACTCATTCATTTGTGTTATTACTGGGTGCTTATGATGTGCCAGGCAGTGTTCTAAATACTTGGGAGAGAGTAGTAAACAAGATGAACACAAATTTAGCTCTCATTGTAGAGAATGAATGAAATGAGGAAATGAGCAGACCATATGAAGATCTGGAGGAAGAACATCCTGGCAGATGAGGGAGCACTTGCAAAAGTCTCGAGGTGGAAATTAACTTGGTCCTATTGGGAAGACCAACATATCTCAGGCAGAATCAATCAGGTTAAGTGTAGTAGGAGATAGAATTAAAGAAGTATGCAAGACTCCAGGCAATATAAGACTTTGTGGACCAAAGTAAAGACTGGATTCTGTGTAAGCATAATATGACAACAATATTTGAGAGAATCTCATAAGTAGAGTAATAATGCACCACACTGGACTATTTATATGTCAATAAATAAAAGAAAACCCAATTCAACATGCTTAACCGTGAAGGTTGATTTCTTCACAATACTAAATACTCCAAAAGTTGTTCAATCAGGTGGAGTTTGATCAAGGGTTTAAAAGATATAATTAAAATTCCATTTTCCTAGTTATATTTCTGCACTGATTACCTATTAGTCTCATTCTCAGTTAAGTTTTTCTTACTGTTAAAAAAAAAAATTGGGGCGGGGGTGTAAATCCAGAGCTCTACCATTCACCAGGTATATCCAGTAGAAAGAGAATGTCATGTGTTTATAACTGTAATGAGAAAGGAATTTTTCCTAACCTAGAAGACTTATAAAATACCTCACTGTATATCACTGGCTCTGGTGGTTTTAAATGTCCATCCCAGTATACTGAAGAATGGGCTATGATTACATAAGCCAGAGCCCATTTTTAGAGTGGGAAGATGAGTTAGGAAAAACTACCTGGCTAAGAATGGAGAAATGATTAATTTCTAAACAGTAAATTAGGATATTTTTATTGGGAAAAAAGGTTCTCCCAAAAGTGAATGTTATGGAGGACACCAGCAAATTTCTACCACCATGAATTCTGCAGTAATTGATTGCATTCATATGTTAGGGCTGCCATAGAAAATACCACTGACTGGGTGGCTTCAACAACAGAAATTTATTTCTTGAGTACTGAAATCTGAGATCAAAATGTCAGCAGCACTGGCTTCTTTTGAGTCTTCTCTTTTAGACTTGTAGATGTCTGTCTTCTTCCTGTCTTCACATCATCTTTCCTTTCCTCAGTACATGTGTGTGTCCATATTTCTTCTTTTTATAAGGATACCAGTTATTGGATTGGGGCCCACAACAATGACCTCCTTTTTAATGTAATTACTTCTTTAAAGATTCTAACTCCAAGTACAGTTACATTCCAAAGTACTGGGCATTAGAACTTCAACACATAAATCTGAGGAAGCAACATTCAGCCCATAACACCAATAATATAGATATAGATATAGATGATATAGATATATTTGTGCCTACTTTATGAACTAGTATAAACAGATTCAAGAATCTCTTATGGATTCCTACAGCGCAGAAGTTTTTAAAAAATCAGGGCTAGTCTATTAGAGGATTGGAATCAACCTATGGGTCTTAGCAGCAGCAGTACTTATTTCAGGACTGCTAATATCTGTGGGTGAAGATAGGTACATAGACCTGAGCAGCAGTTTAATCCTGTGAGGACACGGGAAGGTAAGTCAGGGAGACATTGACCTGGAAAAATGGCCCTTGGCTGTCACCATGAGTTCATTCTACATAAAATGAACAACACATTTAAGTAACACCCCATAGAGCAGTGATTTTTGACCCTGATTGCATACACCGGAATGTCTAAACCCTAGCTCAGAATTTCCAGGAGTGACGTTTAGCCATTAGTATCTTTTATGAGCACTCCAGGTAATTCTAATATGTGGCCATGGTTGTGAAACATTGCCATAGAGATAATATAATGAAATATCTGAAGAATATCTTTTCTGAAGACTGGAGAAGAAGAAATAGCTCTTAATTTCCATCACTGTCCTAACTAGCAATCTGGTTCAATTTATCTCTGAGTCTAGGGTTTCAATCATACTACACATTGGTGCTACTGCAACCAGTAATAACCAGCGAGTCCCCTCCCCCAGCAATTAGTTTCTGGGGTTTCTAAAATATTTATAAAGTAGGTGCCATTTCTTGTTGTTATACATAATATAATATTTGCCCTAAAGGAATTTATATTCCAAAATGGATAAATTTAGAAATAGGCTCAAAAACTCCAGGGAGGTATTTTCATTATTTATTAGAATTGCAAAATTTTATTTTTCTCCAAATAGCTGAAAGCAAGTTACTCTATTTTCTTGCTGAGATGGACAAACCATCCTGGATAACTGATTTAGAGTGACCTATTTTCATTTAGAATATACCTGCATTTCTTGCTTTTCTTTTTTCTTTCTTTCCTTCCTTTCTTTCCCCCCCCCCCCCCCAGGATTGCTTAAACATCCTTTAATTGAGTTTAAGAAACAGTACTTTGAACAATGACTCAACTTCTATGGCTGTGAACTCCTCAAGCATTAGAAATGAGATTCCGGATATTCTAGAATACAGATTCAAAGCTGACTGGTGGTTGAAATGCTACAAATACATCCACATGGAATGCAGCATTTGTATTGATATTACCTTGAAGGCAATGCTGCTTCTTCTGTCTCCTGAGAGTCTGGCACTGGGATAGCACATATCTCTTATCTAGTTTGTAATCTTGGAGCACAATAAGCATTACCACTATTCTATTCCATTGCAAGGAAGAAGTTACAAACATCTGGAAGATCTTTCTCTGCCCTGCTTTAAATAGAAGCTTATTTTGGCTTATTTAGCTGAAACTTCTTTTACCAACCAAAATGTAACCTCCTTTTGGAAAGGGCTATGTGTTTTTTGGTCACCACTGTAACCTCAGTACCTAGTATTTTATGAGTCATATAGAGGTTTCCATGTAAATTTCAGTTGAATGGCCACTTAAACATGAGGGAAGTTTACACATAAATAACTCATATACTTCAACTAGCTCATATTGCTTGCTTTGTGAAAGGACCATGTGTGTCTTGCTCTGCCATTATAGCCCTCCATAACCAAAAATGTTTGAGCCACATAAAAGATTCCACATAGATTTTATTTGGATATTTACTTAAATATGGGGGCAGTTTAATATGCATGTTAACATACACTTTGAGGAAATTAATGCCCTTAATTACAGATTCAGAAATTGCCTCCATCCCCAAAACTACAGTTAGGCTTATCATGAGGAATGAAGATATTCATCAAAAGAAAAATTAAAAATGAATCCTGATAAAAGAAACAGCCCTACCAAGGCATGAATTCAAGAAAGCAGTGGCACTATCTGGGGCACATAAGAGACCACAGCTTGAGCATGAGACTGGAAAGAAAGGCAAAGACTGATGTATTTGGGATGGACTAGGAATATTAGACTGTATTCTTCAGATTAACCAATGAAGGATTTTTAAATTTGTGACTACTAAGATTACACTTGGATTTTAGAATGATCTCTCTCAGGATGTGAAAATTGAAAGGAATCACTGAAACTGGACATAGGAAGACTCTATTGTAAACCTTACCCAATTTATAATTTATTCCTCCTCATAAAAATTGACCCTCTTGCCCAGAAAAAGCCAGTGCTCTGACTTTTTTAATATGTTGGTGAAGACTAGCTCAACAAATAGTGTTGAATGTCAGAGTTCCAATAGAAACTCAGATCTATTTGACTCCAAACACCATGTTTCTACTCCATTCCAGTGCTGCTCTGAAATTTATGAGGCAGATAAAGACTGGAAATATTAATTTGGAAGTAGTCTAGCTATGGGTAATAGTCAAAGCCATAAGAGCAAAAAGAGTTCTCACAGGAGAGTCTGCATAGTGACATTAGTAATTATTAGTTACTGGTGAGACCAAAATGTTTGTGACATTGACCTCCTCAGCTTTTCCTGGTCTCCCACATTTCAGTATTCTTTTGTCTCTCTTAACCAATTCTCACTGTAGCTAGATTAATTTCTCTAAAGCGCATCCCAAATCATGCCACATATTGCTTAAGCATCCATTTATCCAACAGGTATTTGAACATCCATTTCAGTCCTATATAAAGAGAAAAGCCAAAATCTCTGCCCTTAAGGAGGTCACAGTGAATTAGGGGAAAACTTTTAAATAAGTGGGCAATTTGATAACAGAATGTTCAAAATAGAGGTATGTATAGCAGTCTATGGCATTCTATGGCAGCACAGAGTGGAAATGACTAAACTACACTGACTTTGTAAGAGTGGACATCCAAAAGAAGGATGCTCTATGAGCTCTTTTTAGAAAGAAACGAAGGACACAGATAAAAATGGTATCCTGGAGCCTTATTGTTCAGAGAGGACTTTATTGCAACTGAGAAAATATGATGCTTTTAAGATACTTTAAGAAGCTGGGAGATTAGGTGGAGATAAATGAAATGAGCTGTGGAAGAAATCAGCTGACAGAACATGAATGGCCTTGTGCGCTTAGCTCAGGAGTTTGGATTTTATCCTGAAAGAAATCAGAAACTGTGTAGAAAGGTATATAGCAGAGTGATTGGAGCAGATTTACAATTTGGAAAACCATTCTCACCTTGATGGGTAGACAAATATTAGATTAGTCTGGGAGCAAAGATATCAGTTAGGAGTCTACAGAAATAGTTTAAGTAGAACCTGATAATATTAATTATTGCTCCAAACGAATTTCTTAGCCTAACATTTAATGCATCCCACATTTTGGCTCTAACCTTCCTTCCCTATCTTCTGTCATATCCTTTCCAATAGGCTATGCTTCCATCAAAAACTATCTGGCTATTTTAAAAGCACTATCCTCCTATTCCTGTGTTTTTAACACCAGACCTTGGTTTTGATCATCTTTTATGGCCTAGCACACTGTGCAGCAGGTGGTGGATGCTCAATAGAAATTGAGAGGATGGAAGGTTTCAAGATGGCCGAATAGGAACAGCTCCAGTCTACAGCTCCCAGTGTGAACGATGCAGAAGATGGGTGATTTCTGCATTTCCAACTGTGGTACTGGGTTCATCTCACTGGGGCTTGTCAGACAGTGGGTGCAGGACAGGGTAGATAAAACCCTTTCCTAGTCAAGGGAAGCCATGACAAACGGCACCTGGAAAATCAGGTCACTCCCACCCTAATACTATGCTTTTCCAATGGTCTTAGCAAACAGCACACCAGGAGGTTATATCCTGCACCTGGCTCAGAGGGTTCCATGCACACGGAGCGTTGCTCACTGCTAGCACAGCAGTCTGAGATCTAACTGCAAGGTGGCAGTGAGGCTGGAGGAGGGGCGCCTACCATTGCTGAGGCTTGAGTAGGTAAACAAAGCAACAGGGAAGCTCGAACTGGGTGGAGCCCACCTCAGCTTAAGGAGGCCTGCCTGCCTCTGTAGACTCCACCTCTGGGGGCAGGGCATAGCTGAACAAAAGGCAGCAGAAACTTCTGCAGACTTAAATGTCCCTGTCTGGCAGTTTTCAAGAGAGTAGTGGTTCTCCCAGCATGGAGTTTGAGATCTGAGAATGGACAGACTGCCTCCTCAAGTGGGTTCCTGACCCCCGAGTAGCCTAACTGGGAGGCACCTCCCAGTAGGGGCCGAATGACACTTCATACAGCCAGGTGCCCCTCTGAGACGAAGCTTCCAGAAGAACAATCAGGCAGCAACATTTACTATTCTGCAATATTTGCAGTTCTGCAGCCTCCACTGGTGATACCCAGGCAAACAGGGTCTAGAGTGGACCTCCAGCAAACTCCAGCAGACCTGTGGCTGAGGGTCCTGGCTGTTAGAAGGAAAACTAACAAACAGAAAGGACATCCACACCAAAACCCCATCTGTACATTACCATCATCAAAGACCAAAGGTAGATAAAACCACAAAGATGTGGAGAAACCAGAGCAGAAAAGCTGAATATTCTACAAATCAGAGAGCCTCTTCTCCTCCAAAGGAATGCAGCTCCTCGCCAGCAATGGAACAAAGCTGGATGGAGAATGACTTTCACGAGTTGAGAGAAGAAGACTTCAGAAGATTGGTAAAAACAAACGAAAGGAGGATGTTCAAATCCATCGCAAAGAAGCTAAAAACCTTGAAAAAAGATTGGATGAATGGAAAACTAGAATAAAGAGAATAGAGAAGACCTTAAGTGACCTGATGGAGCTGAAAAACTATGGCACAAGAACTAAGTGACCCATGCACAAGCTTCATAGACAATTCAGTCAACTGGAAGAAAGGGTAAAGTGATTGAAGATCAAATGAATGAAATGAAGCAAGAATAGAAGTTTAGAGAAAAAAGAGTAAAAAGAAATGAAGAAAGCCTCCAAGAAATATGGACTATGTGAAAAGACCAAATCTATGTCTGATTGGTGTACCTGAAAGTGATGGGGAGAATGGAACCAAGTTGCAAAACACTCTGCAGGATATTATCCAGGAGAACTTCCCTAACCTAGCAAGGCAGGCCAACATTCCAATTCAGGAAATACAGAGAATGCCACAAAGATACTCCTCGAGAAGAGCAACTCCAAGAAACATAATTGTCAGATTCACCAAAGTTGAAATGAAGGAAAAAATGTTAAGGGCAACCAGAGAGAAAGGTCAGGTTACCCACAAAGGGAAGCCCATCAGACTAAGAGCAAATCTCTCAGCAGAAACTCTACAAGCCACAAGAGAGTGGGGGCCAATATTCAACATTATTAAAGAAAAGAATTTTAAACCCAGAATTTCATATCCAGCCAAACTAAGATTCATAAGTGAAGGAGAAATAAAATCCTTTACAAACAAGCAAATGCTAAGAGATTTGTCACCACCAGGCCTGCCTTACAAGAGCTCCTAAAGGAAGCACTAAACATGGAAATGATTGACTGGTACCAGCCACTGCAAAAACATGCCAAATTTTAAAGACCATCAATGCTAGGAAGAAACTGCATCAACTAACAAGGAAAATAACCAGCTAACATCATAATGACAGGAACAAATTCACACATAACAATATTAACCTTCAATGTAAATGGGCTAAATGCTCCAATTAAAAGACACAGACTGGCAATTGGATAAAGATTCCAGACCCATCAGTGTGCTGTATTCAGGAGAACCATCTCACATGCAGAGACACACATATGCTCAAAATAAAGGGATAGAGGAAGATCTACCAAGCAAATGGAAAAAAACAAAACAAACAACAACAACAACAAAAAAAAACAAGGGGTTGCAATCCTAGTCTCTGATAAAACAGACTGTAAACCAACAAAGATAAGAAGAGACAAAGGTGACCATTACATAGTGGTAAAGGGATCAATTAAACAAGAAAGAGCTAACTATCCTAAATATATATGCACCCAATACAGGAGCACCCAGATTCAAACAGTAAGTCCTTAGAGATCTACAAAGAGACTTAGACTCCCACACAATAATAATGGGAGACTTTAACACCCCATTGTTAACATTAGACAGATCCACAAGACAGAAACTTAACGAGGATACCCAGGAATTGAACTCAGCTCTGCATCAACTGGACCTAATAGACATCTACAGAACTCTCCACCTCAAATCAACAGAATATACATTCTTCTCAGTACCACATCACACTTATTCAAAAACTGACCACATAGTTGTAAGTAAAGCACTCCTCAGCAAATGTAAAAGAACAAAATTATAACAAACTGTCTCTCAGACCACAGTGCAATCAAACTAGAACTCAGAACTAAGAAACTCACTAAAAACCACTCAACTACATGGAAACTGAACAACTGGCTCCTGAATGACCACTGGATACATAACAAAATGAAGGCAGAAATAAAGATGTCCTTTGAAACCAATGAGAACAAAGACACAACATACCAGAATCTCTGGGACACATTTAAAGCAGTGTGTAGAGGGAAATTTATAGCACTAAATGCCCACAAGAGAAAGCAGGAAATATCTAAAATTGACACCCTAAAATTGCAATTGAAAGAACTAGAGAAGCAAGAGCAAACACATTCAAAAGCTAGCAGAAGGCAAGAAATAACTAAGATCAGAGCAGAACTGAAGAAGATAGAGACACAAAAACCTTTCAAAAAATCAGTGAATCCAGGAGCTGGTTATTTGAAAAGATCAACAAAATTGATAGACTACTAGCAACACTAATAAAGAAGAAAAGAGAGAAGAATCAAACAGATGCCATAAAAATGATAAAGGGGATATCACCACTGATCCCACAGAGATACAAACTACCATCAGAGAATGCTATAAACACCTTATGCAAATAAACTAGAAAATCCAGAAGAAACGGATAAATTCCTGGACACATACACCCTCCCAAGACTAAACCAGGACGAAGTTGAATCTCTGAATAGACCAATAACAGGCTCTGAAATTGAGGCAATAATTAATAGCCTACCAACCAAAAAATGTCCAGGATCAGACGGATTCACAGCCGAATTCTACTAGAGGTACAAAGAGGAGTTGGTACCATTCTTTCTGAAACTATTCTAATCAATAGAAAAGAGGGAATCCTCCCTAACTCATTTTATGAGACCAGCATCATCCTGATACCAAAGCCCAGCAGAGATACAACAAAAAAAAGAGAATTTTAGACCAATATCCCTGATGAACATTGATGCAAAAATCCTCAGTAAAATACTGGCAAAATGAATCCAGCAGCACATCAAAAACCTTATCCACCATGATCAAGTGGGCTTCATCCCTGGGATGCAAGGCTGGTTCAACATATGCAAATCAATAAACGTAATCCAGCATATAAAGAGAGCCAAAGACAAAAACCACATGATTATCTTAACAGATGCAGAAAAGTCCTCTGACAAAATTCAACAGCCTTTCATGCTGAAAACTCTCAATAAATTCGGTATCAATGGAACATATCTCAAAATAATAAGAGCTATTTCTGACAAACCCACAGTCAATATCATACTGAATGGGCAAAAATGGGAAGCATTCCCTTTGAAAACTGGCACAAGACAGGGATGCACTCTCTCACCACTCCTATTCAACATAGTGTTGGAAGTTCTGGCCAGGGCAATGAGGCAGGAGAAAGAAATAATGGGTGTTCAATTAGAAAAAGAGGAAGTCAAATTGTTCCTCTTAGCAGATGACATGATTGTATATTTAGAATACCCCATTCTCTCAGCCCAAATTCTTCTTAAGCTGATAAGCAACTTAAGCAAAGTCTCAGGATACAAAATCAATGTGCAAAAATCACAAGCATTCCTATATACCAATAACAGACAGACAGCCAAATCATGAGTGAACTCCCATTCACAATTGCTTCAAAGAGAATAAAATACCTAGCAATCCAACTTAAAATGGATATGAAGGATTGGACCTCTTCAAGGAGAAATACAAACGAAATAAAACAGGACACAAACAAATGAAAGAACATTCCATGCTCATGGATAGGAAGAATCAATATCATGAAAATGGCCATACTGCCCAAGATAATTTATAGATTCAATGCCATCCCCATCAAGCTACCAATGACTTTCTTCACAGAATTGGAAAAAACTTCTTTCAAGTTCATATGGAACCAAAAAAGAGCCCATATTGCCAAGACAATCCTAAGTCAAAAGAACAAAGCTGGAGACATCATGTTACCTGACTTCAAACTATACTACAAGGCTACAGTAACCAAAACAGCATGGTACTGGTACCAAAACAGAGATATAACCAATGGAACAGAACAGAGCCTTCAGAAATAATACCACACATCTACAGCCATCTGATCTTTCACAAACCTGACAAAAACAAGAAATGGGGAAAGGATTCCCTATTTAATAAATAGTGCTGGGAAAACTGGCTAGCCATATGTAGAAAGCTGAAACTGGATCCCTTCCTTACATCTTATACAAAAACTAATGCAAGATGGATTAAAGATTTAAATGTCAGACCTAAAACTATAAAAACCCTAGAAGAAAACCTAGGCAATATCATTCAGGACACAGGCATGGGCAACGACTTCATGTCTAAAGCACCAAAAGCATCAACAATAAAAGCCAAAATTGAGAAATGGGATCTAATTAAACTAAAGAGCTTCTGCACAGCAAAAGAAACTACCATCAGAGTGAACAGGCAACCTACAGAATGGGAGAAAATTTATGCAATCTACCTATCTGACAAAGGGCTAATATCCAGAATCTACAATGAACTTAAACAAATTTACAAGTAAAAATTAAACAACCCCATCAAAAAGTGGGCAAAGGATATGAACAGACACTTCTCAAAAGAAGATGTTTAAGCAGCCAACAGACACATGAAAAAGTTCTCATCATCACTGGCCATCAGAGAAATGCAAATCAAAACCACAGTGAGATACCATCTCACACCAGTTAGAATGGTGATCATTAAAAAGTCAGGAAACAACAGGTGCTGGAGAGGATGTGGAGAAACAGAAACACTTTTACACTGTTGGTGGGACTGTACACTTGTTCAACCATTGTGGAAGACAGTGTGGTGATTCCTCAAGGATCTGGAACTAGAAATACCATTTTGCCCAGTCATCCCATAACTGGGTATATACCCAAAGGATTATAAGTCATGCTGCTATAAAGACACATGCACACGCATGTTTATTGTGGCAATACTCACAATAGCAAAGACTTGGAACCAACCCAAATGTCCATCAATGATAGACTGGATTAAGAAACTGCAGCACATATACATGATGGAATACTATGCAGCCATAAAAAGGATGAGTTCATGTCCTTTGTAGGGACATGGATGAAGCTGGAAACCATCATTCTGAGCAAACTATCGCAAGGACAGAAAACCAAACACCGCATGTTCTCACTCACAGGTGGGAATTGAACAATGAGAACAGCTGGACACAGGATGGGGAACATCACACACCAGGGCCTGTTGTATGGTGGGGGGAGGGGAGAGGGATAGCATTAGGAGATATATCTAATGTACATGACGAGTTAATGGGTGCAGCACACCAACATGGCACATGTATACATATGTAACAAACCTGCACGTTGTGCACACATACCCTAGAACTCAAGGTATAATGAAAAAAAAAAAAAAAAACAGATGATTAGTAAAGAAGAGCAGATACTTTAAAGAAATGGTTTCAGAAATTTCATAGCCAAAGTAATGTCTTAACTTGAATTCTTGTGCAAATCTTTCAAAATACAAAAGCTAAAATAGTTTGAAAATGGAATTCCTAACTTTAACCTTTTAAAATTAATCTCGAGCTAGTGGTACTTTAGTCACTATTGGACAGATACATTCCTTTACCTCGTATAATTGAAATGTCAAAAATGGGCCGGGTGCAGTGGCTGACACCTGTAATCCTAGTACTTTGGGAGGCTGAGACGGGTGAATTGCTTGAGTTCAGGAGTTCGAGACCAGCCTGGGCAACATGGCAAAACCCTGTCTCTGCTAAAATTACAAAAATTAGCCAAGTGTGGTGGTACACACCTGTCATCACAGCTACTTGAGAGGTTGAGTGGGAGGATGGCTTGAGCTTGGGAGGCAGAGGCAGCATTGAGTCCAGATCACACCACTGCACTCCAGCCTAAGCAAAAGAGCAAGACACTGTCTCAAAAAAAAAGGGAAAAAAGTATCATAAATGATAGCAATTCTGGTTAAATGTCATAAGTAAATTAATGAAGTATGACTGCATTTCAATTTCAACACATCAAATTCCCATTGATTGAACTCAGACTCTTCTTAGCTCTTGCTTTTATAAGCATATTATTTTCAAATTTCCTGTTAGATACCAACCTGATGTAGAAATCCACAGCAATTAATGCAGTTGTTTGGTCTTTTAAAATGTTATTTGGTATCCAAGGAAGTTAACAGAAATTTTAAAATATGGGTTCAAGTGCAAAAATTGTCTTGAGGAAATGGTTTAGAAATATGTTTTATGCCAAAAGGTAAAATTAAATAAATAAAAAAAAAATGAACCACACTTTATATGGTGCAGAAAGTATAGTGTAGCTAATAAAATGAGGGTGTCATATACCTACTATAATATTGTATAAATCATGAATTATACAACAGACAAAAATGAGAAGCTGCAAAGGAATCAAACCTATATGGAAATAAATACAACATACAAGCAAAGTAGCAATCATGTTTGCTCTGCTAATACAATGTGCATCACAGGGGGCTTCTTATAAAATAATGGAATACGTTCATAGTAATTATTATTTTAGAATTTCAATGTAACTATGAAATAGTTGGTAATTAACAAGTAACTAGTGCTGGAAGTTCTCTGGAAGATAAAGCAGTGGCTCATAAAATACCTATACACCTTGAATGGATCTCTTAGAATGGAAGAAAAAAATAAAATGTAATAAGCACTTTTTGGATTGAATATAGCAGAGTTTTCTTGTGGGGGAGGGGTTCCTTTATCAGAATTCTTGATAATTGAAAAAAAAAAAAATCTAGTGCTTTGCTTTGGTTTTTTATGCCTATGCATCTGTTTATATTATTGGTTATAAAGGATGGAAGCATGCATTGGAAATTTTAAGATCATTTTTATTCTGAAAAAATCAGGCTGCATTCATTTGATCTTTTATCTGTCATTATTGAATGTCCATTTGCAAGGAAAATTGTTTTATGTGATGAATAGTTTGACTTATATTTGTGTCTCACTTCTTGTCCTTAGAATCTTTAACAAACCATGCAATGAATTTACTTTATATGAAACCATGTGCCCTACTGCTTGACATCATAAACTCTTACATCCTTCATTTCTCCCTACATCCCACCACTGCTTCATGGCCCAACCATCCTGGTCGACCAAACACTCAACTTTAGGGTTGAATATTAAAAATAATTTGTTCAGAATATTTTTTAAATGGAGGCATTTAGCTGGAATCTGGAGAAGACAGGAGCTTGCAACCCTCCTGCACTCCACTCATGGGCCTATCCCTGATGGGCCATATAGCTCAGCCAAATCTTGTCTCCATGATTTCCCTTGTGGTGAGAGTATTTCAACAGCTTCTAAAAGAATCAATGCACCACTTATGTGACTCACTTTTCACCTTTATTAATCTGTCCCACAAGTAAGGGCAGGGTGAGTCTGAAGGAACTTATTACATTTATTGGTCAGAATTAAATTATTCACTCAGACTTTTAAAGAGGCCACAATACTTTGTGATCCATGATGACCACAGCAGCATTGCCCCAAGCTAAGTGGAGTCAGATTTCAACTTTTAAAAAGTATTAACTAGTTGTCAGAGAAAAAGGCAGAAAAGGCACTTTATCCTGAGGGCTTCTTGGGAACACAGAGTTTATTCTCTCAGATCTGAGCACTTAGGCTTAAGATTCTATTATGACCAATTTTATAACAAATGTGATGAGGTGCTGAGAAGAAAGCATATTCTGTTGATTTGGGGTGGAGAGTTCTGTAGATGTCTATTAGGTCCACTTTGTCCAGAGCTGAGTTCAAGTCCTGAATATCCTTGTTAATTTTCTGTCTCATTGATCCATCTAATATTGACAGTGGGGTGTTAAAGTCTCCCACTATTATTGTGTGGGAGTCTAAGTTTCTTTGTAGGTCTGTAAGAACTTGCTTTATGAATCTGGGTGCTAAATATATATATATATAAAATATATGTTATATATATAATAAATATATATAGTTATTATAGTTAGCTATTCTTGCTGCATTGTTCCCTTTACCATTATGCAATGACCTTCTTTGTCTCTTTTGATCTTTGTTGGCTTAAAGTCTGTTTTTTCAGAGATTAGGATTGCAACTACTGCTTTTTTTTTTTTTTTTTTTTTGCTTTCCATTTGCTTAGTAAGGATTCCTCCATCCTTTTATTTTGAGTCTGTGTGTGTCTTTGCACATTTGATGGGTCTCCTGAATACAGCACACTGATGGGTCTTGAATCTTAATCCAATTTGCCAGTTTGTGTCTTTTAATTGGAGCATTTAGCCCATTTACATTGAAGGTTAATATTGTTATGTGTGAATTTGATCCTGTCATTATGATGCTAGCTGGTTGTTTTGCCCTTTAGTTAATGCAGTTTCTTCATAATGTCGATGTTCTTTACAGTTTGGTATGTTTTTGCAGTGGTTGGTACCAGTTGATCCTTTCCATGTTTAGTGATTTCTTCAGCAGCTCTTGTAAGGCAGGTCTGGTGGTAACAAAATCCCTCAGCGTTTGCTTGTCTTTAAAGGATTTTATTTCTCCTTCACTTATGAATCTTAGTTTGGCTGGATATGAAATTCTGGGTTGAAAGTTCTTTTCTTTAAGAATGTTGAATATTGGCCCTCACTCTCTTGTGGCTTATAGGGTTTCGGCAGAGAGATCCTCTGTTAGCCTGATGGGCTTCCCTTTGTGGGTAACCTGACCTTTCTCTCTGGCTGTCCTTAACATTTTTTCCTTCATTTCAATCTCCGTGAATCTGACAATTATGTGTCTTGGGGTTGCTCTTCTTGAGGAGTATCTTTGTGGTGTTCTCTGTATTTCCTGAATTTGAATGTCGGCCTGTCTTGGTAGGTTGGGGAAGTTCTCCTGGATAATATCCTGGAGAGTGTTTTCCAACTTGGTCCGTCACTCATGGACATTACCATGTCCCCCGCAACAGGACTGAGTTTATTTCCAGGCATCCGGTGAGCAGGGTTGAGAACTTGCCCCAGGCCACAAGCCTTCCATGATAAAGCAAGCCAACTCATGGTTCCTGGGCTGTCCCAGGGAGCCTGCAGCAGCAATCCACCTCCTTCAAAGTGAATAATTGAGGAAAACTTCCCCGGCCTTGCTAGAGATCTAGACATTCAAACATAAGAATCTCAAAGAACACTTGGGAGATTAATCACAAAAGATTATCACCTAGGCACATAGTCATCAGATTATCCAAAGTCAAGATGAAGGAAAGAATCTTAACAGCTGTGAGGCAAAAGCATTGGGTAACCTATAAAGGAAAACCTATGGGATTAACAGCAGTTTTCTCAGCAGAAACCCTACAAGCTAGAAGGGATTAGGGTCCTATCTTTAGATTATTTAAACAAAACAAGTATCAGCCAGGAATTTTGTATCTAGCAAAACCAAGCTTCATAAATGAAAGAAAGATATAGTCTTTTTTCAGACAAACAAATGCTGAGAGAATTTGCCACTAAGCCAGCACTACAAGAACTGCTAAAGGAGCGCTACATCTTGAAACAAATTTTCAAAATAAACCAAAATTCAAACATCTGAAAGCATAAATCTCACAGGACCTTTAAAACAATAACACAGTGGGGAAAAAAATAGGTATTCAGGCAACAAATAGCACAATGAATAGAATAGTGTCTCACATCTCAATACTAATGTTGAATGCAAATGGCCTAAATGCTCCACTTAAAAGATACAGAATGACAGAATGGATACGAATTAACCAACCAAGGATCTACTGTCTTCAAGAGACTCACCTGACACATAAGGACTCAACATTCCATTGAAATGGAAATCAATAGTGAGCAGGAGCAGCCATTCTTACATCATACAAAACAAACTTTAAACCAACAGCAGTTAAAAAAGACAAAGAGGGACATTATATAATGATAAAAGGACTAGTCCAACAGGAAAATATCACAGTCCTCTCTCTATATATATATATGCACATAATACTGGAGCTCCCAAATTTATAGAACAATTACTACTAGACCTAAGAAATAAGATAGACCACAACACATAATAATGGGGGAATTCAATACTTCACTGACAACACTAAACAGGTCATCAAGACAGAAAGTCAACATAGGAACAATGGACTTAAAACTATACCCTAGAACAAATGGACTTAGTAGATATTTACACAAGATTCTACCCAACAACTGCAGAATATACTTTCTATTCATCAGCCCATGAAACATTCTCCATGATAGACCATAAGATAGGCCACAAAAAAAGTCTCAACAAATTTAAGAAAATCAAAATTATATCAAGTACTCTCTCAGACCACAATAGAATAAAAGTGGAAATCCACTCTAAAAGGAACACTCAAAACCCTGCAAATACATGGAAATTAAGTAACCTGCTCCTGAATGATTATTGGATTAACAAGAAAATCAAGATGGAAATTAAGGCCAGGCACAGTGGCTCACATCTGTAATCCTAGCACTTTGGGAGGCTGAAGCCAGCAGATCACCTGAGGTCAGGAGTTCAAGACAAGCCTGACCAACATGGTAAAACCCTGTCTCTAGTAAAAATATAAAAATTAGCTGGGTGTGGTGGTACACACCTGTAGTTTCAGCTACTCAGGAAACTGAGGCAGGACAATCACTTGAACCCAGGAGAAGGAAGTTGCAATAAGCCGAGATTGTGCCACTGCACTCCAGCCTAGATGACAGTACAAAACTTCGACTCGAAAAAAAAAAAAAAAAAAAAAAGATGGAAATTAAAACATTCTTTGGACTGAATGATAATAATGACACAACCTATTGAAACCTCTGGGATATAGCAAAGGTGGTGCTAATAGGAAAGTTCATAGCGTTAAATACCTACATCAAAAAGTCTGAAAGAGCACAAATAGACAATTTAAGGTCACACCTCATGGAACTGGAGAGATAAGAACACCACAAACCCAAACCCAACAGAAGAAAGGAAATAACAAAGATCACAGGAGAAATAAATGAAACTGAAACAAACAAACAAAAAACTACAAAAGATAAGTGAAACAAAAAGCTGGTTCTTTGAAAAGATGAATAAAATTGATAGACCATTAGTGAGACTAACCAAAAAAATAGAGACATGATCCAGATAAGCTCAATTAGAAATGAAATGGGAGATATTACAACTAATACCACAGAAATAAAAAAGGTCAATCAAGGCTACTGTGAACACCTTTACACACATAAACTAGAAAACCTAGAGGAGAAGGATACATTTCTGGAAATGTACAACCCTCCTAGATTAAAACAGGAAGAAACAGAAACTCTAAACCAATAACAAGCAGTGAGGTTCAAATGGTAATTTAAAAGTTACCAACAGCAAAAAAAAAAAAAAAAAAAAAAAAGCCTGTGACTAGATGGATTCACAGCCGAATTCTATTAGGCATTCAAAGGAGAATTGGTAACAATACTATTGACACTATTCCAAAAGATGGAGAAAGAGGGAATCCTCCCTAAACCATTCTATTAAGCCAGTATCACCCTAATACCAAAACCAAGAAAAGACATAACAAAAAATGAAAGCTACAGACCAATATCCCTAATGAACACAGATGCAAAAATTCTCAACATAATACTAGCTAACCAAAACCAACAGCATATCAAAAAGATAATCCACCACAATCAAGTGGGTTTCATACCAGGGATGCAGGGGTAGTTTAGCATACGCAAGTCAATAAATGTGATACACCACATAAACAGAATTAAAAACAAAAATCACATGATCATCTCAGCAGATGCAGAAAAAGCATTTGACAAAATTCAGCATCCCTTAATGATTAAAACCCTCAGCAAAACCAGCATAGAAGGGATTAACTTAAAGTAACCTACAACCAACATTATACTGAATAGGGAATAATTGAAAGCATTCTCAGCAACAGCTGGAACAAGACAAGGGTGCCCACTTTCACCACTTGTACTCAACATAATACTGGACTTCCTAGCCAGAGCAATCAGACAAGCAAAAGAAATAAAGGGCATCTAAATCAGTAAAGAGGAAGTCAAACTGTTGCTGTTTGCTGATGATATGACTGTATACCTAGAAAACCCTATAGACTCCTCCAAAAAGCTCCAAGAACTGGTAAATGAATTCAGCAAAGTGTGAGGATACAAAATTAATGTACACAAATTAGTAGCTTTGCTATAGACCAACAGCAACCAAGCAACTAATCAAATCAAGAACACAACCACTTTTACAATAGCTATAAAAATTAAATTAAATTAAATTCTTAGGAATATACTTAACCAACAAGGTGAAAGACCTCTACAAGGAAAACTACAAACACTGCCGAAAGAAATCATTGACAATACAAACAAATGGAAACACATCCCATGCTGATGGATGGGTAGAATCAATACTGTAAAAATGGTCATACTGCCAAAAGCAATCTAAAATTCAATGCAATTCCAATAAAAAATACCACCATCATTCCTCACAGAACTAGAAAAAGCAATTCTAAAATTCATACGGAAACAAAAATGAGCCCACATAGCCAAAGCAAGACTAAACAAAAAGAACAAATCTGGAGACATCACATTACCCAATTTCAAACTATACTATAAGGCCAGAGTAACCAAAACAGCATGGTATTGGTATAAAAATAGGCACATAGGCTAATGGAACAGAACAGAGAACACAGAAATAAACCCAAATACCTATGGCCAACTAATCTTCGACAAAGCAGACAAAAAGATAAAGTGGGGAAAAGACACCCTATTCCTCAAAAGGTGCTGGGACAATTGGCAAACCATATGTAGGAGAATGAAACTGGATCCTCATCTCTCACCTTATACAAAAATCAACTCAAGATAGATCAAAAAATTAAATCCAAGAACTGAAACCACAGAAATTCTAGAAGACATTGGAAAAATCCTTCTAGACATTGACTTAGGCAAAGACTTCATAACTAAGAGCCCAAAAGCAAATGCAACAAAAACAAAGATAAATAGATGAGACTTAATTAATCTAAACAGCTTCTGCACAGCAAAAGAAATACTCAGCAGGATAAATAAACAACCCACAGAGTGGGAGAAAAATCTTCACAATCTATATATCCAACAAAGGCCTAATATCCAGAATCTACAAGGAAGTCAGACAAATCAGCAAGAAAAAAAAAAGCGAACAATCGATTGAAAAGTGAGCTAAGGTCATGAATAGATGATTCTCAAAAGAAGATATACAAATGGCCGAGAAACATATGAAACAATGCTCAACATCACTAATGATCAGGAAAATGCAAATTAAAACCACAATGCATATCACCTTACTTCTGCAAGAATAGCCATGATCAAAAAATGTAGAAATAATAGATGTTGGTGGGGATGTGGGGAAAAGGGAACACTTTTACACCGCTAGTGGGAATGTAAATTAATACGACCACTGTGGAAAACAGTGTGGAGATTCTTCAAAATTAAAAGTATATTTACCATTTAATCCAGCAATCCTGCTCCTAGGTATCTACCCAGAGGGAAGGAAATCATTATATTAAAACAATACTTGCAGACACATGTTTATAGCAGCACAATTTGCAATTCCAAAAATATGGAACCAGTCCAAATGCCCATCAATCAATGAGTGGATAAAGAAAATGTATATATATACACACACACACATATTATATATATGAGTAGTATCCCATGAGATACTACTCAGCCATATAAAGGAACAAAATACAGCAACCTGGATGGAATTGGAGACTATTATTCTAAATGAAGTGACTTAGGAATGGAAAATCAAACATTTTATGTTCTCACAAGTGGGAACTAAGCTATGAGGACACAAAGGCACAAGAATCATACAATGTACTTTGGAGACTCTGGGAAAAGGATGAGAGTGGGGTGAGTGATAAAAGACTGCACATTGGATACGGATGATGGGTGCACCAAAATATCGGAAATCACTACTAAATAACTTATTTATGTAAGCAAACACCAGCTGTTCCCCAAAAACCTATTGAAATAATAATAATAATAATAATAATAAAAGATTAGTGTTGTAATATGTTCCTCTGAAAAGAGAACCTCTTTAGACTTTGGAGTCCAGGGGTCCTGGTGACGAACCTTAGAGCTCTAGAAGATGAAGCCAAAGGTGACAATAGAAGATGAAATAAGCCACAGGTGTTCCAGCTGTGTCTTGGCAAACAGCCACATGAGGAAACATGCTGAGAGGGTTGGTCTTATTGTGGCCAACCTTCCAGCTTGTCTAGAACTATCCTGGTTTCAGCACTGATGGTTCAGCATCCCAGGGAATTCTTCTCTGGAAAGCAAAAGTCCTGGAATTCAGTCATCAGTGCAAAAGTTTCAGGGATAAACGGAAAACCCCACTAAATATTCCAAAACATAGCAGGTCTGAAAGGAACACTGTTTTTAGTATCAAATGACTAAAACATAGATTGCTCACCTGCTGGAGTTGCTGTCACAGATTTGTCCTCTTACTGCTGATGTTGGCAACTGTGTTTTGTGGTTTAGCACGGTAGATAGCCATTGTTCCATCACTCCAAGTGACTTAAATGTGAACTAAATGTGCAACCTAAGCAAATTGTAATCATGAGCATTAACAATCTGTGAATAAACTGCTCCGTTTTTTATCAAGATGATGCCAGTTTAATTTTGAACATTCTAAATATGATGACCATGTTTTCTAAGAATTCGGGTAATCAAAATGAGAATGGTGACAATATTGATGCTAGACATCACCACAAAAAGAAGGCTAAATAGCTGTGCTGATTCAGTGACAGGTGACATGATTAGGAAATAAAATAACCAAAACAGAGCATTCTGCACAATATGTCAAAAATAATTTGGGATTGGGCACAATGAAGAAAGAGATATATCAGTCCATATCGACATGGAATCTCACAAATTAGGTATAAGATAGGAAAGCACTGCTAAATCAATACCTTTTTCTTTTTTTTAATATCACCAATGCTCCTCTTGAAAATAATCAGGCATCAATGAATTTGGACCTGCCAGGAAATGTGCACATACACTGCCCCATCGCTCTCTTGATTATTCTATGAAACTGAGTAAACTTATAGTTCCTGATTCAAATATTGCAACTAAAATGTGGACAAACAAAAGTGGAAATTTCGATAACATATGTGTTAGTCCTTTACAGCCTCTATACAGGTCATCTATCTGCATATTCAGTAGACAGTGCAAATGTAAATTGTGGCAAATTTCATTTTGGCAAATTCCATTCAGTCTGTGATTTCTTATGCAAGACAGAAAAATATCTTAGCTGCTAATATCCTGCACATTTTATACCCAATAACGTTACAAGGAGGTGTGATCCTTTGAGTTGAAATATAGCACTTTTATACTGAAGTTTGGGTCACTTTCAGTTTCTTCAAAATGTGTAGAAACACTTACTGACATTTTGTTTTACAGAAATGGAAGGATACAGCCACGTAGGCACAATTCTGCAAGATGGCTGTGATCGTTGTAGGCCATGAAAAAGATATTAAAATGCTGTCCCTCCATAAAATCATATTTTCAAGGAGTGCAGCAAAAAAAAATGACTATCTCTAATATGGGAATACATGAAGGATGAGAATAAAGAAAAGAACTGTAGTAAAACAACCATTTTTGTATTGTTTTCCCAAAGCTATTTAGTAATTTTTCCTCCTAGTTTAGAGGCAGGATCTTGCTATGTTGTCTAGGCTGGACTTAAACTCTTGGGCAGAAGGGAGCCTCCACCTCACCTCCCAAGTAGCGGGGACTACAGATGTGCACCACTGTGCCAGGCCTAGGTTTTTATTTGGTAATCCTTGATGGGACAAAAGGAGAAAGTTGAAGTGATTGTCTTGGTGGTGTTCAATGTTAAGTGTAGGTTGAGACAAAAACTTTTACTGGAATGAAATGACTCTTTTGGTTGAAAATAAGATTGTCTCAGAACTTAAGAAATGTCACTAGAAAAGGGCAGCCAAGTTAAATAAGACTTTCTCAATTTCTTTGCTAAAACTCTAACTTATTTGGAATTCAACCTTGACTTCACAAGTTCAAATGACCTCTGTGCTTTAAAACCATATTCTCTGACAAAGAAAGGTGTAACTTATGATGACATCCAATATGTTTTTAAATGATGACATTGTAGACGTAGATACACTACATAGTAAATTTAAAGATGTAAAGGGTTTGATTGACAAACAGCTGCCTACCAAAATAAGTCAGTCAATAAAAAGTAAATTCAGTTTTGGAGAGGTGTAAGCTAATTTCTACAAGTTTAAAAATCTGCTGCTTGCAGTAAGTAAAATCTCAAGTATTCCATATTCAGATATTTTTGTTTAAAAGATATTTGACTTGATGTTCAGTTCACATTGAACTGACACTAGGAATGAGTGCAAGGTGGGCTTAATGAAAACAGATCTGCAAGTCAAAGTGAATTGTACAACACTTAACTACATTAAGTTTTACCGATGCATGAAAGAACAATATTCTAAAGGCTGCAGGAAATTCAAATAAGAACTATTAGGAAAGTAAACAGAAAAAAGTAAAAATATGTATGGCACAAAAAATATGTAGTTTTAAAATGAAATATAGGTAATATTTTTTAATTAGTCATATTAATGAGTTTTTGTTCTGTTAAAATATCTTATATTTATAGGCTTTAGAAAATAACATAAATAGCTTTCCAATTTATGTACCCAAGTAAGAGCTTTGTAAGAATTTAAAAATAATCCACTATACCACAGAACAAAAAGAAGCATTATTAAATACTGCTGTTTTTCACATACATTAATTAGTTCTACTATTAACTATTTATAATTGTCATAATTATGTAACAGAAAAGTAAATAATACAGAATACTATAAATTTTATTTTAATACCTGTTCTGTATACATTTGTGATAAGGTCATAAAATATATTGTTTGGTCTGGCTATATTCCAGGTTGGCTTTCTGAAAATTTGGTCACCCTAGTTGGTAGAGAAATAAAAACTGGGTTTAAGAAGGAGAAAGTGTATCAGTCAGTTTTTACAATGTTAGCAAACAACCCCAAACACATCAGTGGCTTATAACAACAAAGCTTTACCTCATGCATTCCCTGTTGTATTTTCAATGCATTTCTGTTACTATTTGTTTTCAGTCTGGAAATGGGGCTGAAGGAACAGCCTCTACCTGGGCAAAGCTCATCTGATTGTGGCAGGAAGACTACGCTTTCCTTAGATGTGGCATGCACCCTTTCTACTGACATTTTATTGACCAAGTGGGTCACAGTGCAATGTGTTAGGGATGTGTTATCCTCCTAAAGGATGCAAGAGAGAGTGCTCCAGAAAAGTAATATGATTTCCTAAGCTCCTCTCTTGGTCACAATTAGTTACTTCCCTTCATTTACTCCCATAATACACTTAACCCCTTTCCTAAGGAAAGATAGTGTCTACCACCAATTGGAGGTAGTTCTGCTGCTTGTGTTTATTTTTAGACTGAGACTGAAAAAGAAGATCCTATATGGGCCATGACACTTTTGTAATGGAGAGAAAAGGAATAATGATGAAACAATGGCTTTTAAATATCCTGCTCAGTCATGACATGCGCCATCTGTTCACATTTTATTGGCCAGCACAAGTCACTGTCACCACTCCTGATATCAGTGGGTGGGGTGTTACTATCTCCTTACCAAGTATGGCAGCAGAAATTTGGAAATAATAGTCAATTTCCCCAAAAGAGAAAAAAGAGATGTTAAGGCAGAAAGAAAGTGTTTAAAATAGAGTGGAAGACAGAACATAGTGTGATTCTAGGAGTCACAGGAGCCACTGCCCCTTCTATCAGGTGTCTGAAGCTTTGGTTTCACATGGAAAAAGGATTGATACATTCCCCTGTACATTTAAAATGAAGTTTCTGTCCAAATATCCCAACATTATAGCAACAGACAAACCTCCAATCATTATTGTTTGTATGGTACCTGAAATTCATAAGTGACTTTTCTTCCAACAATTGAATAGGTATTCATAACTATTATTTCATTTATTCTTCCAAGTTTTTGTAAAATAAATGTGGAGGTGGTTGATAAATTCTACCATTCTTAATTAAAAAAAAACAAAACAAAACTTTAAGAATAAGAAGATACCTCTTAAGCAAGGTAGAGAACACATCCTTTAAGTCCACAGTGAACACAGCAATGAAGATTAAGCATTAGAAGCTTTTCCATAGATAGAATAAACTATTGAATGAACCAGGGATGTAATACTACCTCTATTATTAATATTTTCCAAAAATTTTCCACAATATACTAAAACCTAAAATAAGATGTGAAATAAGTATTTGACACAAGATTTAAATTAAATATTAGAAAGACAAAGCTCATATAATAGGCTATACAAGATAAATACATAAAAATCAATAGTTTCTTATATACCTACAGTTAGGAGATGTAATAGGAAAATAATGTTCCATTTTCAAAGGCATCATAAGCTATAAGGAGAGACTGAACATTAAATGTGTTGCCAAATGGAACTGAATTTGTATCCCAGCTCCGCCACTTACTGTGCATGTCTATTACCAAATTGCTTAGCTCTCTACATTTCAATTTATCTTACTTGGAAAACATGGATAACAATAGTACTTATTGAGATAAGATTGTTGCAGAGAGTAAATAATAACTGAAAATTTTAGAGAGTTTGCTATATGTGCAGTAATTTTTTTAATTTGCATGTTATTTTAGTTAATCAAAGATTAATTAGTCTTAAACATTGACTCCATGAGGTAGATAACCTTATTAACTCTGTTTTTTCCAGATAAGTAATGATATCACAAAATCCCAGGTAGCTTGCAGTGTCACTCAGCTACTAAAGGCAGTGATGAAATTTGAACCCAAGCTGTTTGACTCCAGAGCCCACACTCCTAACAACTGCATATATTCATTAATATTTATTGATGGGTTGTTAAGTGCTTGGGATGCATTAATGAATAAATAAAAATGTGTGACCTCATGGAGGTTATACTCCAGCCACAAGTACATAAATAATAAATAGATTATACAGCATGCCAGGAGTCAAAAGTGCTGTGCCAAAAAAATTTAAAAATTAAGTGCCAGGAGTTGTAAAATCAGCCTCGTTGAGAAGGTGATGAACAAAGATGTGGAAGATAGGAGGGAACTGGCCAAACAGATATCCGGGGAAACATATTCTATGCAAACAGGACAACCAGATCAAAGGCTCTAAGCAGAATCAAACATAGGCAGAATTCACAAGGATACATGGAGCTAGAGTGGACTGAACAAACAGGAGGGTAGTTGAAGAGGAAACCGCAAATGAGGAGAAACTAGTTCATATAGAACATCTGTGAGCTTCCCTTTGTGTAATATTTTGGCTTTTACTCTAAGTTAAATGGAGAGTCACTGCAGTGTTTTGAAAAGGAATGACAAAATCTAACTTACATTTAAATTGTCACTCTGGCTGCTGTGCTGAGAATGGGTTGTAGGGGAACAAGAGTAGGGTCAGGGGGACCTGCTGGGAGCTATTGCAGTAATCCAGGAAATAAGTTATTGGATTGTACTACCAAGGTAGTAGTAGTAAGAGAGGTTGTGAGACATAGTCACATCCTGTATATAGAAATGGATCCAAGGTTAAGATGGGTTACATGTGAAATATGAGAAAAATGGAGTAGTCAACGATGTCAAGTTTTTGACCGAACTGTAAAGATGGAGTTACCATTCCCTGATGTGTGAAAACTGTAGGAGGGACATATTTGGTAAAAAAAAAAAAAAAAAAAAAAAAAAAAAAGACCAGGATTTTTTCTTACCAAAAATGGACACGTTTCTTACCAAATATGAACACGTTGAATGTGAGCTGTCTCTTCACTGTCCATGTAAAGATGTGGAATTGGCAGCTGCATATACAAATGAAGAGTTTAGGAAGGAAGTCTGTGCTAGAGTTATAAAACCAAGAGGCTGGAGGAGAACAAGAAGAAGGCAAGTATAAATAAAGCGACAAGGACCAAGACTCAGTCCTGGAGTGCTCCATTAGAAAGTTTGAAAAAAAGAGGATCCAGCAGAGAAGACTGAGAAGCAGCAGTCAGCAAAGTCATAGGAAAACCAAAAATCCTGGAAGCAAAGTGAAGAAAGTGAATCAAAGAGAAGGAAGACAATTGTGATAAATGCTAGCAGGTCAAATGCTTCTGATAAGTCAAATTAAATGGAAATTGATCATTAACTACCAGGTTTAGCAACAAGTGGGTTATTAGAGATCCCAATTGTAATATTTAGTAGCGGGACAAATGCCTAAAGTGGCTTTAATACAGAATAGGGTGAATTTTACGGTATGTGAATTATATCTCAATGAGAGAGGAAGAATATTATGGGAGGAGAGAAATTAGTGAAAGCATCTCAACCAAGGAGTTTTACAGCAAAAGTGGGCAAATGAGCAGTGACGCTTGCAAGAAGGTAAAGTCAAAGATTTGAAAATTTTTATTATTTTTCATTTTTTTGTTTAAGATGAAAGTATGTTTTTGTTGATGAGTATAATGAAGAGTAAATATTTGATTAAAAAAAGACAAAGTGAGAAACATGTCTGCAGCAATGCCCTCAAGTAGGGAAGAGAGATGGGATTTGAAAAGCAAGTATTGATGTTGACTGTAGATGAGAGCACAGACATTTCAGGTTCGGTATATGGGTGTAGATGCTTCTACATGGGTAGATGTGGTCATGGGAATCTATGGCACACCTCTTCTGTTTACTTCAATTTTTCAGTGAAGTTAAGAGACAAAATCTCTGAAACTGAAGAAGGCAGATGGGGCTCTTGGGCATTTTGAAAAGAGTGGAGAAGGGGTGAAATAGTCACCTAAAATAAGTAGAGAAATAAATGGACTGGGATGTATATCTGATTGCCTGGTGTCATCTAAGACCCAACTGAGGTCTACGTATCACACTACAGGATAAATATGCAAAGCCCTAAGGCAAGTGCCTGCACAGTGTAAACATTCAGTATATGTTAACGTGTCATTTGTTCTTTATTCCTTTGGACATTAAGCATGTATTATTTATTGCACATTATCCATCCACTAGGCACAATCTTGAATATTGAGCATGCAGCACAAATGAGAAAAGAAAATCTCTTCCCTTATGAACTTTGCATTCTAGAGGGAGGAGTTAAAACTGAAAACATGCAAAATAACAAATGACAACAGACTGTAAGAAGTCCTGTGAAGGAAAACATTAGGAACGCAGTCTGTGTTATCGAAAAAGTCGTCTCTTTGGAAGTGAAACTTGCATTGAAAAGTAAATAAATAGAAATGGGCAGCCCAATAAATTTTGGGAAAAGTGTATCTCAAAGGGGAAAACAAGTCAAATGCTCTGAATCTGAAGGCAAGCTAAGGAAACTTGGGAGCCCCGGTAAAAGAGTTTGGATGTTTTCTCATTGCAGAGGGAAGTTCTTGGAGGGTCAGTTGTAAGTGCTAATCATCGTCAAAGCTGTTTGGGGAATGAATGATGGACCCACAAAATGGGTAGCAAAGAGGACAGTTAGGAAGCTCTACAATGATCTAGTTAAGGAAGGAAAGAGTTAGGACCAGGATGACATCAATGGAGATGACAAGAAGTTGTGGGACCCCATGCATATTATATTTTGGAGGGCATGCTAAGGTATTGAGAGTATGAGAGAATGTATATGAAAAAAAAAAAAAAAGTCTAACCCTTAGAATAGTTGACCTCAGAAAGATGCTGATGCAATTAACTAAGATAAGCAAAGAAGGATAACAGCAGACTTGGGAAAGGGCAGAGCACAAGTGACATTTACACGTTTTACGGATATGTTGGTTTTCAGATACCTAATAGACTTCCAAGTATTGAGGTGATGCAAAAGTAATTGTAGTATTTGCCATTAAAAGTAACTTTTAATGGTAATAAACTTTACTTTAAAAGTTTAAAAGATACTTTTAATAACTTTACTTTTAAAGTAAAGCTTATTACCATTAAAAGTTACTTTTAATGGCAAATACCGTAATTACTTTTGCATCAACCTAATGGAAATGCTGAGGAGCCCACTGGATACTAAGTCTGCAATCCAAACTAAAGATAGTTTAGTATAGTTTTAGATAGGACTAAAGATAAAGATTTATGAATAGAATTTTCAGATTTATCAAATAATAAAAAAGACATTCAGTTAAATTTGAATTCAGATAATCAATGAGTATTTTTAGTAGAAGTATCTCATGTAATATTTGGAACATACTTATACTAAAAAAAAAAGTTTTATATTTGAAATGTAAATCTAGCTGGGCATCCTATATTTAATCTGGCAATTCTACTATGAGTCCAGTATGTATTTGTTTACTATCTTTATACATTATTTTGTTATTTGTCTTGAAACAGCTTCAAAATAAATATATAGGACTAATATATACAGAAATGTTTTAAAAAGAAAAACAGACACTGATATTTTAAAATCTTAAAACTTAAAAGGATTCAAAGAAATTAAAATTTTTTAAAAGATACGTTTTTGCCCATAGAATTGTTAAAGTTATCAGAAAATATTATGGATTACCATCAAGGAATTTATGAAACGGAAACTTGTATACACTATTAGTATAACCAAATTAAACGTTCCTAGGAGCAATTTGGCAATATGTATCAAAATTAGTTAAGAAATGTCACAGATTCCAGGAGGGTCTACCTCAAACCAAAATTGTCTCTGACGTAAAAGGACTTGACTTGATACCATTATTCAACGTTGGGGTGCAAATATCACTGGAAAGGGCAATACATCAATTGTTATCAGTTGTAATTACTTGCTCAGATTAAAACCATTCTTCAGGACAACCAGTTAGTAGCAACATCCCATAGATTAAGCACATGATAGATAAACTATAATAGAGGAAACAGCTCTGGGAATAGTTTGGAAAGAAAATCCTGCTCAGAGTTGAGGAAATGCTTTGTAACTAGGGAAGTATAATGAGAGCCAGGACACCCAGTGGTGTGGGCTAGCAACTAGGGGGAAAAATAATGGGTCGAAAACTGCTTAAAGTAGACGACACCCCAAGTTTGTCTTTTGATCATCCCACTTTGAAAAAAAAACTATGAAGAAAATATATTGCAAGAGAAGATGGTGTGACTGAGAAAAGGCATCCAGCCCAATGAACAGAGATCACAAACGTGATCCAGAAAAGACTGTCCATCTCCATCCCCTCTGGATTTTGCAAGCCTGGTCTCAGTACCAAGCATAAAATAAAGAAAACACAGGTTGTGCAGATGTTAAATAGCACTTACAAGCAGATGCAGTCAAGGAAAGGACCCAGGGGAGAACTCACACAGGAACTCATGCTCTCACATTTGTTAATATGATAAATGAGTTTGGGGCACCAGTTTCTTCTTTTTCCCTTCACACTCCTCAATACTTCCAGAACTTCCTAATTGCTTCTGTTCCTTCAATCTTTCTAATGATAACAGCATTAACTCAGGCTCACTTTTATTTTGGGCCAACTTATCATCATTATACCATATGGAATTAATTAAAATGTAGCCAGGAAAGGCTGCTGTGAACGACAGAGGCAGGGTTTGATTCTAAAAACCTGTGGGAATCATCAGTGAGCCATGAAGAACAGCCAGCCAGCCAGCCAGCCAGCCAGGCTGTGCCAGAGCCCTGGCTGATATTTCAAATGCTATTTGTAAGGGAGAGGATGGGGTGCTTGGGGAAGGGGACAGTGAAGACAGAGGAAACGCTGTTAAGAAAGTGAGATAACAGGTTTTACAGTTTTAAAAACAAGCTGGGGCTGTTCAAGTTGGGAGCATCATTTGGTGTAATTGCATATGTCCAGAATTTAATATCTCTAGAGAGATTTAGCTTGAGTTGCGACTTCTCACATTTAATGAAGCGAAACTCTCTCAGGCCACTGGAAGACATATCTAAGGATGAAAACCAATAATTTACGGCTTTAGTGACCTTATTACAGTGTACTTTGTGCTTGGCTGCTCTTCTCTCTTATGTGGGCCATTATCAAAGACTTCCTGGAATATTGGCCATTAGCTACATGCAGACCAAGGGGCTTTGTCTTCAAGGGCTGGGAGGGGTGGGGGAATGAGAAAGATATTGAATATTTTATCTTAACTCCTAGGAAAAATCAAAATAGCAACATGCTTTTTGAAACGCTAATATGCATGTGAATGCTGGTGATGAGGAGAAGTCTCCAATAACAAACAAGCCGTGGAGCAAAGGCTTCTAAAAGATGAGCTAATTACAGCGACAGCCCAAATAACAATGAATATTCCCCACTAGCTGATGAATAGCTCCTGATTTTGAGATGCCTAACCTACATCTGTGCTATGGAGATGGAAATAACAACAGGATAGAAAACACGATCAGATTTGCCAGATGCCAGTGGCTCACGGTGGGAAGACGAGGAGTTCAGGTTGGATAGGCCTTATTGCTAGGAAATTAACTCCACTTCAACACATGTGCATGCCTGCCCACATTCAGTCCACATTCACTCAACAAATAGATGGAGTCCCTACCGTGTGCAGGCAAAACTCTAGCCCAGGAGTCAGCAAACATTCTCTAGAAGGGGTCAGGTAATACATATTTTAGGATTTGTGAGCCACACATGGTTTCTGTCACGCCTTCTTCTTTAGTATTTTTTAACAAACCTTTAAGAATGTTAAACTATTGTTGGTTTGAGAGGTCATGCAAAAACCAACTGCAAGCTATGCTGTGCTGACCTTTGGTCCAGGCACTTGACCAAAACAAAGCAACACAAAATAATCTTGCCGTCAAGGAGCCTTGGGGAGGGAATGAACCAGAGAGCCCACAATTAATATAGTAAGAAACACATTAAAAGATTATTAAAGCTGGGACAAAAAGAAAAAAAATGTAGATCTGGGCAAGATGGGAGAATAGCATTAAAGAAAAGAAATGTTTATAAGAAAAATAATTTCCCTGATTTGAGCTTTTATGATTTGAAATTATGATGAAGATAGTACCGTCTGGGTTTGGATTTTAGTGCTTCAGGAAAGCAATATGGTAATAGAAATCTCAGAGATTTAAGAATCAACACACTTGAGTTTAAATAATAATTCTGCCACTTAAGACTTGTATTGTAATCAAGCATCCAAACCTTGAAATGCATTTTAAAACTTGATTTCCTTTCTTGTGTTCAGCCTTGAAACATACTCTGAAACTCTGTTTCTACCTTTTCCCACCAGGCACTTCTGTGAACAGTGCTCGCTTACCCAATTATGTGCATGCTGAGAAATTTTAAAACAAACCAGGCCGAGAGAGCTGTTGTAGGCCAAAAGAGTGAGGGTCGCGATCAACTCTGTATACCACTGGAGGCTCTATGAGTAAACAGCAAACTGTTCTCATAAATACAGACTATTGGCAAAATTACAAGCTGCGTCTGCCGCCCAGAAGGAATGCTCAGGACAGTCACGCCCCAAGTGCAGTGTTTCTTGTAATTAGGCACATCTGAAGCCTCTTAGCAATAATGTGACCCTGTGATCAATTAAGCAGCTGACCAATGGTTATCTCCTGCTCCCTGCTCTTTCTACCCAATAAATACAAAGGGCTATAGAGACTCAAGTGGCTGCCCTTGCTCACTAGGGTCTGGGAGCCCTCTTCTTCTCCTAATGTCCCCTTCCTTTAAAATAGTTACTTTTAAGTTTTCATTTCTGCGTTCGTCCTCCTTTGTTCAGTCCTGTAGTAACCGTGGCAAACTGCTGGAGAGATCCAGCTGCAGAATCCTCCCGCTTAGGGGGAGTTACAGTTAGCCCCCCACCACTGGGCTGAAGTCAGGATGATGCCAACTGAACCCCTGGATGGGCAATTACTCAAGATAACCACTGGAAAAAGACACACAGACCTGCATCCCAGTGCCCCACTCCTGCATGTTTCACACATCTTTTCCTTTTTAAACAAGCCCTTTGCTCAGTCCCCAAAGTGGGAGTGGCTTTTGGACCATTCTCCAACTGCTACCATTTGAATAAAGTTGCTTTCCTTTTCTCACACCTTGCTTTCTCAGGCTTTGACCTCTGAGCAGCAAGCAGCCTGACTTAAGTCAGTTACACTATGGCCACAAGAACATCCAACCTGGTTGGATTTTCATTTCCTCATCTGAAAATGAGATACTTATGCATGTTCTTCCTTTCTGCAAGTTTGCTGTGAAGCTCAATTTGAAGACAGATTTTTGTGGCATTCTCATGAGAGCTACAGCTACTAGGAAGGCAGTTATTTGGGGTGTTTGTTTGTTTTGCTCATGGATACTATAAACATGGATGGTCAGCTTGAAACAAATGATATCAATACGATTTTATGTTTCTAGGATAAAGGCAAGGGCAGAAGGAAAGGGTAGTCTGTGTGTGAATGGAAAAGTCATCCTCCCATTTGAAGTAATTTGACAGACAAAATTCAAAAGTCCCATTTAACATAAAATAGTTTTTTACAAGGACTATTAAAGTGTCTGCAATTCTGAGTGTTTCTCTCTCTTGACTAAGTTAAATCTTGTGTCATCATGAAGGCTTCCATAAATATGAAGAATTTGGCTAGTGATGGTTAATGCTTATGTTATAATCTGTTCTATAATGCAATTGATTTCTTAATTAAACCAGGGATAGCCTCCTGGATGAAGATTTATCCAAAGCATGAAACACTGGATTAGAAGACAGATGTTCAGGGACATCTGATAGAGTATTTGCACACTTGGGCATAAGAATTACCAGATAGCTAGGTGTGGTGGCTTGTACTCATTATCCCAATACTTTAGAATACCAATGTGGGAGAATTGCTTGAGGCCAGGAGTTGTAGACCAGCTGTGGCATCTCTGGGACACCAGCTGTGTCCCATCTCTTTATCTCATAAAAAATTGAAAAATTAGCCAGGAGTTGTGGTGCATGCCTGTAGTCCCAGCTACTCAGGAGGCTGAGGTGGGAAGATCTCTTGAGCCTAGGAGTTCTAGGCTGCCGTGAGCTGTGATCCCACCACTGCATTCCAGCCTGAGGGACAGAGCAAGACTCTATCTCTAAAGGAAAAAATAAAAACACCAAAGCACAAAGCAGAAATCTAAGCAACCTGGGAAGGCAGAAGTTCTTGATTAGCAATTGAGGCTGGAAGATGAACATCAAAAGGAAGGCATATAGACCCCAAATATGGCTTTAGCCATTTTACTTTTTTAATAAAGGACAATCCTGGGACTGTAACAGAAAGTAATGGACAAATTGAAGAAAAACCTGCCTTAGGATTCATGGAATTTCTTTAACTCCTTAATCATTCAAGTACACTTGAAGCTAAAACGTAAACAGACACTATGTCCTATTCCTTCCACTTAGCAGGTACAACAGTTTCCCCAGGCGGGATCTGGTACTATTGTCCTGAAATACTAACAAAGCTATATTCTAAAAGATAAAATGTTTTGAAGTCATTTGAACTGATCAGGAGCCTCTATAATGGATTCGTCAGTATATTTGAAAAGGAGCCAATGGTACCGCAAAATGTATAAATGGTGAGTATACCTGATAAAATGCCAGGACCTGAAGTGGGCTCCATGATGTAGAACATGTTAAAAGGAACAGCTTCCTGAAAGAGTATTTAAAAAATACATACTTGTGGGTGGACACCATGCCTATAATCATGCCTGTTATCACAGTCGACAGTCATGCCTGTAATCACAGTGCTTTGGGAGGATAAGGAGAGAGGATCTCTTGAGACCAGGAGTTCGAGACCTGCCTGGGCAACATAGTGAGAACCTGTGTCTGAAAAATCAATAAAAATTTAAAAATTAACTGGGCATGGTGGCATGTGCCTGTAGTCCTGGCTATTAGGGAGGCTGAGGTGGGAGGGTCAGTAGAGCCCAGGAACTTCAGGCTGCAGTAAGCTGTGATTATGCCACTGCACTCCAGTCTTAGTGACAGACAAAGACCCTGTTTCAAAAAATGTATACTAAAAAAAAAAAAATGAAAAAAGGCAAAGCTGAGACTGAGCCCATAATTAATCTATTTAAAAAATATTTTCTTTGTAATTAATCAAAAAAGATCCCTCTCCCCTACACACACACACACACACAAACACATAGTGAGAAATATAGATACCTATGTAAGTGATATCATTTTGTAAAAGCAATGAAAAGTAAGTCTTACTCTCAGAGACGTTCTCTGACAACCTGTTACAAAACTATTCCCTTCAACTCAGCCTGAGGCCAATTCATTTTAAAGATTTCTTCCTATATAATTAAAGAACCACTGCCACACTCTGGCAAGCGCTACCAAATGTACTTATTTTAAAAACTTCAAACTCCATTTAACTGGCATTTGCCTATGTTTCCTCTCTTGTCATCACTGATTAGCAGGATATTTATATGTAAACAGAAGCTGTCTCAGTTCTAATCAGCCTGCCCATTGCCTCTGCCTCTGATGACTCACTCACGATGCACCAGCACCATGAATGTTTTCTGCAGTTTCCAAAGTCTGTGATGTCCACAGTTGTCAAGCTGACTTATCTGGAGAGGGTGCTGGTAAAGTACGGGTCCTAGACCTCATCTTCCAAGTCAGCCAGCAAGCTATGGCACAGGGTGATGGACTTTACTGTGTTTGAAATCACCAATATATATATAAAAGAGCAATTCGAATCCAGTTTTTAGTGCCAGCACATAAAAGAAGCTCAATAATATTTAGAAGAAGCTCAATAATAATATAGAAGCTACATATAGTAGCTAGCACATAGAAGAAGCTCAATAATATTTATTAAATAAATATTAAATGAGTTACTTGCAGATATGGCAACTGAAGTTTAGCAAGGCTAACTAATATGGTGTCGGATAACAATATAGATCTGAGCATTTCTGTTCTTACCCAACCTGTATTATAAACTCTATATTGCGAAAGATTGCAGTTTTACAAAGCAAAATGGGTTTGTTAAATACATTGAATTGCCATGTTTTAGATATCAGAGATGTAAAACTGCCAAATAAATCTGAATAAAGTGATCAGCATTACCACTTGGAATTGATACACTTTCAATCGAAACAAGAAATCTGAGATTTAGTTGGCCTGTGCATCATGGCATTGTAACCACCTGATAGGTCCTTCCTGTCCACTGTATAGTCAAAAGCAATTCATGAGACCATGGCATTGCAGTAAAGAAAGAGCTTAATTGACATGAGGACGCCCACACTTTAAAAAGGTGGCTGAGTTTTGGGGAAGGGCTATTACCATTGAAACTATAAACTGAATGTCTCCCAAAGTTAGCTTGGCACAATCTTAAGAATAATTAAAGGCAGTTTGAAGGCTAAAGGCAAGAGGGGTGTTGGTTAGATCAGATCTTTCCTACTGCCATAATGGTCTAACTGTTACATTTTTTTCCAAAGGCAATTTCAACCTTAGAATATTTAAAATAAGGAAAAGTGCTTACAAGCCTTACTTGCTACATATGTCCGGAGAACTTGGATGGCGGCTCAATACCTAAAGAGAATTCCTATCAATCTCTCAATTATCATTAGGAACAAAGACCTCAGTGGATGCCCAGCATCAGGGTGAGGTTACAGCGTCATCTGTGTATATCAGGGAACCCTAGAGTAAAATGTCAGGATGAGTCAGAAGATCTAAATTTCTAATTTTGATTTGACTGCTAACTACCAAGTAAACTGAGGCAGATCATTTTGCAGCTCTGATTGTTTATCTTCAGTTTTCTCATATGGCTATGCTGCGTACTATATAAAGTCATGTCTATAAAATTATTTTTAAGCTATAAAAACTCTACATTAACTTAGGTGCTGTAAAATAATACCATTAGTAAAGAACTGGGAAAAAGACTACATTACATTTCAAACTTTGTCTATCACACTTGCTAATTTTGTCTGCTAGAAAAATAAGTACTCAAAGGGAGAAGATCAGTGGCATTGAAACCTTCCTCAATGCAAAGAAGTCATCAGCATAAACATTTCATCAACCATGTATAACTGGTAATGGAAAAACTGATAATGTTGATTGATTTCCAATTTGAAAAGGACAAACATATTTGATTGTCATTACATTTATAGCCTCTGGTGAAAGGTACTATAAAATATTGATTATCCTGTCCATAAGGAGGCTTAATTCCAGCTCTGGCAGCTGAAGGATAGAGAAGGGGAGAATTTGATTAATAAATATTTCTTGAGGGTCCATCATGTGGGTGACATCTAGGCAGGATGGGAAAAATGCATACACAGAAAAACACGACACATTGTGTATCCCCCAAATAAGTTGGGAGAAAAAAAAAGTCTGATTGAGAAAATGCATCACCTTTGATTTTAAATAATTTCTTAGTTTCCCAGATGTGTAGAAAGCATTCTAATGTCCCCTTCCACCTAGGTTCAATTTCTGATTGAAAAATGCCAATACTCAGCCAGGCAGGATGGCTCATGCCTGTAATCCCAACACTTTGGGAGGCCAAGGCAGGAGGATGGCTTGAGGCCAGGAATTCAAGACCAATTCGGCCAACATAATGAGAGCCTGTCTCTATAAAAACAATATTTAAAAATTAGCCAGGTGTGATGGCACTGATATAGGAGATAGATATTATTTAGGCAGATAGTAAGGGCAACAGAGTCCTTGGCAGAATTTCCCCTTTAACAAAAAGCAGCTCCAAAATCATTTCTTTTCTAACAAAGAGTAGCCTGAAAAACTGAGCTGCAGACATAGTTAAGCAAGCTGGAAGTTTGCATGGGTGAATACCAGCAGCTGTACCAGTAGAAACGGGCTACCTGAGGGCCAGGTATGTTCAACATAGAGGCTCCATCTTTTCTTTTCTTTGTCACCTCATATACAATAAAGAAACAGAAAACATGGTGCCAACCAGGCCATGAAGCTATCTGCATAATAAAAGATTAGGGTGAGGCCTACCGGAAATTTGCGCCCTAATGCAAATGGGGCACCTGGTCCAAGCAATCTTCCATGCCCTATGTAAATCAGACACTATCTCCTCAAACTCATCTATAAAACTCACTGCATTTCACAACAGAACTGGCAACCCATTTCTCTGGGACCCCTCTCTGTAGCAAGAGAGCTTTTCTCTTTCTTTCACCTTTTAAACTTCCACTCTTAACCTCACTCTGTTGTGTCTGCATGCTAGTTTTCCATGGCCATGAGACAATGAATCTCGGGTACTTACCCCAGACAAACGATGCCACTTCAGCATGTGCCTATAGTCCCAGCTACTCAGGAGGCTAAGGCAGGAGGATTCCTTGTGCCCAGGAGTTTGAGGCTGCAGTGAGCTATGATCCCACCATTGCTTCTAGCCTGGGTGACAGAGAAAAGTCCTGTCTCAAAAAACAGACAAAACAAAAGTGAATACTCTCCATTCAGATTGGGATTCACAACAATTTCTCCCTGCTCCCAGCCCTCTATTCAACTGTATCACACAATCTAGTTGACATTAGCTCCTGATCGTTTCTTGAAAGTGGGCATTCCTTTCATCTACAAAGCCTTAGGTAAGACCTTCATTGTTTATAATAGCCTCTGGGCTATTATATTTTATATTATATTTTATTTATCTTCCATGTAGATTTCTTTTTAAATGACTTGTGATGGAATTAATTTTCTAACATAATTTTCATCAGGTCAATTTTCTACTAATAGCTATAAATGGTGTCTCATCACCTGAAGGATGAGATAGAAACAATGCTTGCGAAGTAAGGCTTTGCCTCAAGTGGTTTTCTGCTGCCTCTCTAGCCAAGCCACTATTCCCTGTCTTGTTTCTGTACTCCGGTAATAACTAAGTAAACGAGGGCCTCTCAGTAACGAGGTGAGAATTTGATAGGCTTTTCCCAAGTGTATTTGCTTATAAATCCACACTGGAACTTATGTCCAACTGAACCATATACAACTTCAAAATACACATAATGTGTATTTTTTAAACTTTTTAAATTAAATTTATTTTTTAAAATTTCCACAGATGCTTCTGAATACACACACAATTATATACATATGCACACAGACACATATATAGTGTGCGTGTGTGTTTCTGTGTTTGTGTGTGTGTATACACACATAATGGATTTGCAAACTTTTGTAATTTTCTTGTATGTTTCCATCCTCATGCTTTTTCTTACTATGTTTTGAATATTGTCACTACTTTTGTCCATACATGATATAGTGGGGTTAATAATGCTCATATGCATTTTTTAAAAGCCTAAGTTCTTCCTCCACTTAAAATGCAAAAAGTTGAAAGTCAGACTTGAGAAAAAGCCAGATAAACTACCAAATCACAACTCTTCTAAAATACACTGGAAGGCTGAAGTTACAGGGCAACCAAGTATTCTGAAATCTAAGAACAACAGAACGCCTAACACAAAAAACATAACGGTGCTTCCATAGATGGTTACTGGTAATGGCCTTTAAAAATGAGGGTTGTGCCCATTTTTTCAGTGAAGACTCTACTTATTTGTTAGCTCATTGCTAGCATTTCAGCTCTTTGATTAAAGCAATGTATACTTATGTTAAAATAGAAATAGTTGGCCACATGCGGTAGCTTATGCCTGTAATCTCAGCACTTTGGGAGGCTGAGGTGGGCAGATCACTTGAGGTCAGGAGTTCAAGACCAGCCTGGGCAACACAATGAAACCCCATCTCTACCAAAAAAAAAAAAGAAAAAAAAAATAGCTGGGCATGGTGCTGCGAGCCTCTAATC
Source organism: Theropithecus gelada (assembly GCF_003255815.1). Lineage (NCBI taxonomy): Eukaryota > Metazoa > Chordata > Mammalia > Primates > Cercopithecidae > Theropithecus > Theropithecus gelada. Next base: position 33,203,787 of record NC_037676.1, on the reverse strand, counting down.
CCCGCTACCTGGGAGGCTGAGGCAGGAGAATCTCTTGAACCTGGGAGGCAAAGGTTGCAGTGAGCTGAGATCATGCCACTACATTCCAGATTGGGTGACAGAATGAGACTCCAGCTCAAAAAAAAAGAAAGAAAAAGAAAAAAGAAATGGTTAATTCAATGCATTCAAGAACAAAACAACTAATGCAAAGAAAGAAGCAATAGAACCAGAGAACTGTGGAGCTCCAGTAAATGTATGTCCTTTCTGAAGGCTTTTGTTGCTATGTACCATGTAGGAATGCAAGCCAAGTATTGCCCATTCTCTCAAGACAAGCTCAAAATTCCTTATTGTTGTGTAAAATCTTCCATTTTCAAACTGTAACAACTACTTACCTCTTTTTTAAGCCCTATGGGGATAAAACTCTTCTCTCTTTCACAGATTGCTTCTCTTGCTTAAAAGAACGATTAAACCAGGGATGACAATTAAGAGTGTAGTTGCACACTGCACAGTACATTTTCCCCCATAAAGATGTGTAAATCTGGCCAGGCGCAATATCTCAGACTTGTAATCCCAGCACTTTGGGAGGCTGAGGAGGGGGGATCACAAGGTCAGGAGTTCAAGACCAGCCTGGCCAATATGGTGAATTATAGAGACAAGGTCTCTACTAAAAGTACAAAAATTAGCCAGGCATGATGGCGGGCACGTGTAGTCCCAGCTACTTGGGAGGCTGAGGCAGGAGAATGGCTTGAATCCAGGAGGCAGAGGTTGCAGTGAGCCAAGATCACCCCATTGCATTCCAGCCTGGGTGACAGAGCAAGGCTCAATCTCAAAAAAAAAAAAAAAAAAAAAAAAAGTGTAAATCTAATATGTATAATCAAATCAAGTTCTAAGTGCATCAGACATATTTGTGATTCAAATAAACCCCATAATAAGTTATTTTGTCTTGTAGAAAACTGCTCCCAAATTTGGTTTGATACATTTTAGAAACAGTAGAAAGTGATTATAGGAATGGAAAAAACAAGAGCAATGGAATCATACATACTTGCCTTCATATACCGGTTCTACCAGACATGAATTGTGTAAACATGGTCTTCTATATCTCTGCTTCTACCTTATATATTTTTGTGAAGATTAAATAAAATAACATTTGATATCATTTTCATAAAAATTAAATAATATATATGAGGATTTAATACTGACCTTTTTTCTTTTTCTTGCTCAAATTCCTTTCCAAGGAGCCTGAGGAATCATGCCTTACAAACCATCAAATGCTCTTAAACAAGTATTTTCTGATCCAGTACATTGTGGCTTACTTTCCAACCTAACTCTGGTATGGCATTACATGACAGGTAACAGACCCCCTTATCTTAACTTAAGCATTCCTTTCTACTTTAGACAAAGCTTAACTCTTTCAACCAATTACCAACTGAAGAATCCCTAAACTCTGTCTATGACTTGTAAGCCTCCACTTCAAAATGTTCTGCCTTTTTGGGTCAAACCAATGTATACTTTCTATGTATTGATTTATGATTTTACTTGCAATTTCTGTCACCCTGGAATGTGTAAAACCAAACTCTTACGAGAACACGCTGGGCACACCATCTCAGGACCTCTTGAGACTGTTTCCCGGAGGCCATGGGCACTTACATTTGCTAAGAATAAATCTCTTTTAATGTTTTGACAGAATTTGGTTTTTCTCTCATCATATGTGAGACATTTACCAAAAATGTTTAATTAAAAGTAGATATTACTCTTATAAAGTAGTGCCAATCTGTGGTTTCAACAAGGAATGTTTCACATAAACATTAATAAGTTTCAGTTATAGGGAGATTTCAGCATGAGGGAAAAGACAACTCTTAGGTGTATGGTTACCATTCTTAGGTACCTAAAAATGTATGAGGCTGACAATTTATTTCCATTTGAGTCTAGTCCTTAAGCTTGATGATCTTGAAGCCATGGGAAGATTGTCAGAGTTTAGTCAGACGTAACAAATATCCTTGATCTAAATAAAGGTTATTAACTACCACAAAGGCTCAATGCTGTCTCAAGAGACATTTAAAAATGAGATAGGCGATTTTGTCATGTAGGGATTAGGTGCCAACTGACCAGGATCAGGACAGACAGGCTAGTTTCACTCCCGTGAATTCTTCCTTCTGCTGATTGACTGACTGCTCTATGATTTGTGCAAAAACACCTGGCACTTTTGTGATTTCACCTTGCTTCTCAGCAGCAAATAGGGAATAATAATGTCCTCCCACTTCTAACCTCATAGGAATTATGAAAGGGAGGACAAGACTTGAAATGACTTCATGAGAAGCCCCAGAGCACTTTGGAGATGGGTACCTTGGCAACACTGCACCATGTCATCCAAGTTTAATGTTAGCATTGACTCACAGAATTCTGACTACTGTTATTTAAAACTTAGCCTGTAGCACTAAAGCAACTACTCAGTCACATGTAAAACCTCTTTTCTTAACTTTTAAAGATACCAGAGCCAAGATTTTTTTTCTTTTTAATTTACACCTTTATAGATTGTCTTGATTGTGTTTACCCAGCAGTGTGTGTACATTTAGGGTCATCAAATACATTCACAGTTTTGTAAAATGCCCTTATAAGATAGACACACATTCGTCTGAGTAAATATAACTAAAGTCAGCTGATAAAAGGAAAAGAACAGCTTACTATTTCTAAAATAAGTAGTAAATATCAGACTTCTGTATACTTATAGGATGGGAAGAAATCATGAAAGAATGTACTACAAGCCAGACAAGCTACAAAAATAATAGATTATTGAAACCTGTAAGAAAGTTGTGGATGCAAAGACACCCAAATGAGCCAAATCGCAGAGATAATTTTCTTCCTAGGAAAAAGAGACCATCTACTGATAGTTTTATACCTGGGGAAGCAGCAGAAAGAAGGTGAACCACCCTAGGGGAGGCAATGGAAAAACAACTATGATTGGTTAGTGTGACAGATTGAATCTCGCAGAGGCCCAGGTACAAAGTAAGTTTGTATCTATGCATCTATTTTATTTAGGCTTTCAGTGAGTGCACAGGGGTGAAATGCTGAGTTTGAGGTTGTGGCAAGAGAGCTGAAAGTAATTCTTCAGTGGTACTTCAGGTTTTTATTGAAACTCTTGCAGCAACCTGGCAAAAGCTGGCTGCAGGGCAGTGAGTAGAAAGTCTCCTAGATGCAAAAAGCCAAGGGAAGGATTTGAAAGCCATGAGAATTCCCCAGCAACTCAAAAAGTTTGCAACTAGGCTCTAAAACAAGTGATCTCCCATCTATAAAGTGCTAAAATAATTCTATATCCAGTGAAAATATCTTTTAAAAATAAAAACATATTCAAATAACAATCACTGACAGATTTGTCTCTAGTAGACCTGTACTATAAGAAACGCTCATATCTTTGCTAAATGGAAGGTCCTATTTCCACTCTTAAAATGTTTGGAGCACTGGTCAACTGAGTCTAACTAAAGCTGCTACAAACTAACTTTCTTTCTTTCTTCTTTCTCTCTTTCTTTTTCTCTTTCTCTTTCTCCTTCTCCTTCTCCTTCTCCTTCCCTCCTTCCTTTCTTCCTCCCTCTCTCCCTTCCTTCTTTCTTTAGACAGAGTCTCACTCTTGTCGACCAGCTTGGTGTACAACGGAGCAATCTCAGAGTCACTGCAACCTCCACCTCCTGGGTTCAAGTGATTCTCCTGCCTCAGTCTCCCAAATAGCTGGGATTGCAGGCAACTGCCACCACGCCTGGCTAATTTTTGTCTTTTTAGTAGAGACGGGGTTTCACCATGTTGGTCACGCTGGTCTCAAATTCCTGACCTCAGGTGATCTGTCCACCTCAGCCTCCCAAAGTGCTGGGATCACAGGTGTGAGCCACTGCACCTGGCCCAAACTTGAATTCAGCTCTGCTATTAGTTATATTGACACCAGTGGACTGACAGAAGAAATAAGTTGACCTTTTTATTAAGGTAATATTACTTAATTCAGTTATAGATAGATAGGTAGATAGATAATTCTCTTACCAAAAAAATTGTGATATAATAAAAAATTAAAAGTTAAGTGAATTAATGAGAAAATGCTTCCCATAGCTAAAAGAAAATATGATTAATAGATGCAGACTCAGAATAGACTCAAATATTGGAATTATCTGATGGGAATTTATAACTACGATGATACATTCTTTAAATGAGTTTTGGGAAAGGTATAAAACGTGTGAATGAGTGGAAAAATGCCATGAAAAAAAGTAAACTATTAAAAGGAAGAAAATAAAAATTCTGTAAATGAAAATCAAAATGACAATGTCTCCTCATGTGCTTAAAGTACACTGAACCCAGCAGAGGAAAGAATTAACTCAAGAAAAGGTCAGTAGAAATTAAATAAACTAATACATAAAAAGAAAAAAAAATGAAACAAAATAGAGCATCTGAAATCAGTGGGACGATATTAAATGTCTAGTTTATGTATATTTTGTGCATCAGAAAGCGAGAAAAGAAAAAAATGGAGCAATAGCAATGTTGACAATTTCTCACAGTATTGAAAGGAATAAATCCACAAATTAAGATAAGTGAATGAAACAGAACAAGTACAAAGAAAAAAACACCTTGGCACATCATAGTCAAGCTGCAGAAAACCAAAGATAAAAAGAAACTTGAAAAAAGGCAGTAAGACAGAAAGGACATATTACACAGAGGGAACAAAGACAGATGTGATTCTTGTTTTCTTTCTGGATGTAGTAAAGAACAGAAGAAAAATAAATGACATCTCTAAAGTGCTAAAAATTTCTAATCTCAAACTCTATATCCAGTGAAAATACCTTTTAAAAATGAAAACATATTCAAATGACAATTACTGACAGATTTGTCTCTAGTAGACCTGTACTACAAGAAATGCTAAAATAAGACCTCCAGGCCCAAGGAAGTAATAACAGATGGAAGTCTGAATCTGTGGAAAGTAGTGAAGAGAACCAGTAAATATAAGACATATTCTTATTCTCTCTATCCTTTATCTATCTATCTATCTATCTATCTATCTATCTATCTATAGATACTTATACATAGAGAAGTATCAATGGATAGATAGATATCTTAGATAGATACATACATATATATATACATACATGGGTTGGAGCAGAAGTAATTGTGATTTTACCATTAAAAGTAATGGTAAAATTGCAATTATTTTTGCACCAACCTAATAGATACTTATATTTATATTCTCAAATTTCTTTAAAAAGCCAATGACTGTTTAAAGTAAAAATAATAACATGTCATATTGTTTGCATATATGTAGAAATTACATATAAGGCAAAAAATGTGTAAATGGCTGAGAAGTTTATGCTACAGAAGAGATAAAATGGAATAATGAATAAATCCATGAAAATGGATAAATAAAACAAAATGGAATTTGTTTCACTAAAAAAGTGAAAGGAAAGGTGTCATTGACAAACAACAGATGGGACAAATATGAAACAAGTATGAAGATGGTAGACAATTATAACTGTTTCAAAAACTACATTAATATTAAGGCAGCTCCAATTAAAAGTCAGAGATTGACAGACTGAACCAAAAAAGTAATACCCAATTTTATGCTATTTATAGTAAGCACACTTTATGAAGACACAGATAGAAAACAATACATTGAAAAAATATGTACAATGGGTGTACTAAGTTTAACAACTCAAGATAGAAAATACTACCAGAGATAAAGAGAGGCAATCCATAATGATAAAAGGGAATATTCATCAAGAAGACATAGAAATCATAATTATTATGCATGTTTTTAAATAAAAAGCAAAACTGATGAAGGTAAAGAGAAAGATAGGCAAAGTCATAATCTTACAAAGAGATCTTAATATGACTCTTTCTGTAATTGATAAAACAAGGAGAGGCCAGGTGTGGTGGCTCACACCTGTAATCCTAGCACTTTGGGAGGCTGAGGCTGGCAGATTGCTTAAGCCCAGGAACTCAAGACTAGTCTGGACAACATGGTGAAACCCTTCTCTACAAAAAAAAAAATAATAATAATACAAAACAGCCAGACATAGTGGTGCATGCCTGTAGTCCCAGTTACTTCAAAGGTTGAAGTGGGAGGATAGTTTGAGCCCAAGAGGTTGAAGTTTCAGTGAGCCATGATTGTGCCACTATACTCCAGCCTGGGCAATAGAGTAAGACCTTGTCTCAAAAACAAACAAACAAAAAGGACAAATAGACACACAAAAATATAAGTAAAACTATAGAGATTTGAACAACGCCAATTAGATCTAATTGATATTTATAGAAGGCCACTCGCATTGACTTCAGAATAATCGTTTTTAGTGTCTGTGGAACCATAACAAAGCATATGGCGTAAAAAAACTAGACATAAAAAAGTCTCAATATTTTTCAAAGAATAATTATCATACAGAGAATATTCTCAGGAGACAATAAAATTAAATTTGAAATCAATACCATAAAGTATGTATAAAATTTCCAAATACTTGGAAGTTAATCAAAATACTTCTAATCCATGAACCAAAAGTCACAACAAAAATTGATATGTTTTGAATGGAATAACAGTGAAAGCATAACATATCAAAATTCATAGAAAATAGCTAAAGAAGCCCTTAGAAGAAAATTTATACCTTTAACTGTATATATTAGAAAAGAAGAAAGGTACAAAATCATTGAAATATTAACCTCTATCAGATATATGGTTTGTAAATATTTTCTCCCATTTTGAAGATTATGTCTTCACTCTGTTGATTGCTCAATTTGTTGGACAGGAGCTTTTAAATTTGGTATAATCCTATTTGTCTAATTTTGCGTTTGTTGCCTGTGCTTTTGGAGTGATATCCAAAAAAAAATCACTGCCCAGACCAATGTCATGGAGCCTTTCCCCTATGTTTTCTCTTTTAGTCCAACCACTCCTCCTCCTCAAAAAAAGATAAATAAACAGCAAATTAAAAGCATAGTAGAAATGAAAATAATGTGAGTAGGAGTCATTGAAATAAAACATACAGACAACAGAGAAAATCTACAAAGTAAAAATTGATTCTTTGAACAGATTAATAATACTAACAAACCCCAACATCACTGATCAAAAAAAGAGAGAGAAAACAAAAAGTAAATATATTGGGAATGAAAGAAGATATGTCACACAATGTTCCGTAATTGTGAAACCCATGAAGATATTATAAACAATTTCATGTAAATAAATTTGACAACTTAAATAAAATAAACAAGTATCTTAGAAAACTTAACAAACCAAATTTAAAACAAAATAAAATAAAAATCTTAAATAACACCATATCAATTAAAGAAATTAACATTTTAATAAAGAAAATAGTAAATGTCTTCACTGGTTGAATTTCAACAAATCTTTAAGTAAAAAAACCAAATACTATACAAATTCATATAAGTGATATTAAAGATATGGTTCCTGATAATTTGATAAACCATATATAATTCTAATACCACTAAAAGAAAAGCATTGTAGATCAATATTCCTCATTAAATGAGAAAAAAAATAAAATCCAGCAATTCATGAAAAGCTAATACATTGTGATCAATGCAATTTATCCCAGGAATGCTTATTTGGTTTAATATTTGAAAATCAATCAATGTAAATCACCACACTAAAAGAATAAAGGAGAATGTGATTTTCAGAAATGATGCAGAAAAAAAGACATTTTTTGACTAAATTTGACTAAATTCTATTACCATTCATGACAAAGACTCTCAGCCAAGTAAAAACAGAAGAAAATATTTTTAAACTTAAAAGTGTACATCAGAGAAACTCATGGTTAATATCATAATCAATGGGGAAACAATCAACAATCTTTTTTTAAGATTGAGAACATGACAAGGATGTATACTCTACTTCTGTTTAACATTCATTGTACTGCAGATCTTAGCCAGTGCAGTAAGACAAGTTAAGAAATAAATGTCATACAGATTGAAAATTAAGTGAAATTATCTGTATTCTTATATGAAATTATTGTGTACATGCAAAAATTATGGAATTTAATTATAAAAACATCTCCTGGCACTGATTAGAAAATTGAGCAAGTAAATAGGATATAAAAGAAATGTTAAATAAAATTGTATTTCTGTGTAATGGCAACACAATTAGAAGTGAAGTTTAGAAAATAATACAGTTTGTAATGTAATCAAAGAACATTAAACATATTAAAATAAATACAATAAAATGTCTATGATATCTACACTGGACACTGTAAAACCTTTCTAAAAGAGAAAAAAGTCCTATATAAGTAAAAAATGTATTATTTTGTATACTAAAAGACTCAATATAGTTCTCCTCAAAATAATATTTAGGTTCAATGCAATCCTAATCAAAATTCTAGATTAACCAGTATAAATTTGAAAAATAACAGGGGTGGAGGATTTTTACTACCCAATTCCACAACCAACTATAAAGCAAAAGTAATCAAAACAGTGTGGAATTAGCATAATTTCATTATTTTGTCTACTTATTACACATAGACATCAAAGGAAGACAGTAGAGAGTTTAGATAGGCCCACTTATATTATCAGTGGATTCTAACCAAAGTACCAAATCAGTTCAGTGAGAACAAGATCTTTTGTTCAACAAATATGTAGTTCTAGAATACTGGGATATTCAGATGTAAAACAAAGGACTTAAAAATTATTTTACTCATAAAGTTAATTTTCAATGGACCAGAGACCTACACATAAGAGCTAGAACCACAAACTTTCTAGGGGAAAACAAAGGAGAATACCTTTGTGACCTTATGCTGGAGAAATATGCTTGTGTTAAATCACAAAATACTAACACAAAAGAAAAAAGTAGTAAGTTGGACTTCTCCAAAATTAAGAATTTCTGCTCACCAAAAGACATTGTTGAGAAAAATGAATCAGACAGCCATAGAATGGAAGAAATTACTGGCAATACATGTATCTGGCAAATGACTGTGTCCAGAATATGTAAATAACTCCTACAAATTAACAATGAAAAGGCATATAACTCAATTTAAAATGGGCAACAATCTTAGTCACTTCAACACAGAAATACAGGAATATTTCTTGTATTTCTGAAACAATGATAAACACTTAGTTTATGATTAATAAACAGATGAGAACATGAACAACTGTTCAACATAATTAATCATCGGGGATATAAAAAATTAAACCTACAATAAAATACAATTGCATACATAAAAATGGCTACAATCAAAGAGAGTGACAATACTAAATTTTGGCCAAAATGTGAAATAAACAGGAAATCTCATCAGCTCTCATTGTTAGTATCAGTGTAATATCACACTATCACTTTTGAAAATTGTTCAGCAGCTTCTTATACACAAATAGATACCATATGACCCAGCAATTGAACTCTTAGGTAAATACAAGAAATAAAAACATATGTTTTATACATGAACATCTTGTATGTGAATATTTATGGCAACTTTATTCATAGTAGCCTGATTTTCAAGTGTAAACAATTGAAATGCCCACTGATAAAGAAACAGATTGACAGATTGCTATATAATCATAGAATGAAATACAACTAAGTGATAAAATGGAACATAACTTCTTATATACACAACATGAATTAATCTCTGAAAATGTCATGTTGAGAAACCAAATACAAACACAAACATACCGTATGAATCTGTTTATATAATGACCACAAACAGGCAAACCAAACTATGGTGAAGTCAGAGTGAGATTGTCTCTGGCGGAAGAAATTGCTGGCAATACACGTATCTGGCAAATGACTTGGCTGGGAGGAGAGATGGGGAAGGACAAATATTAGGAAAATAAACTAAAAAGGGAGCAAAAAGGGTTCTTCTCAGAGGATGAAAATATTCCACATCTTGTCAATGTAGTTTTGTGATGGGTATATACTTCATGGGCATACAGAGTTGTCAAAATCATCAAACTGAACAATTCATATCTATGCATGTTATGGTAAGGAAATCATATCTCAATAAATATAAATAAATAAACATGAAAAAAAGGATTAGTGTTTAAATTGAAGAAATTCAGGAGTAGTGATAGCCTCAGATAATATCATTCATACCACCCCGTGGAAAAGTGAACTCTCACATATAAACATTCATCTGCTCTGTGGGAGGCTTGCAGTGGAGAGCATATTGTATAGACAGCCTTGCTAGCGGCTGTGTTTATTTTCAGTTTAAAACAATGAGACAATAACAGGCTGTGAATTTGAGATGAGAATTATTGTGAGAAGGTCTGTTAGGTGTATGAGAAATGGCAGGCAGAATGGGCTTCAGAAAAGAGCAGCCTGAATGTCTCCTTCTCAAGTGGCTAAGCTAATGAGGGGACAGGAATCAGGTGGTCTTTTGTGAATATAGCAGTTCACACAATCCTCAGGTTCAAGCATCATCCTTTTAACAAGCTTAAACAGCACTTGAGGCAAGTTTAATCTACAAGGTAAAGAAAAACCTCCCTGGGACATACATCCAATTCCCTTTATGGAGTTCTAAACTCCCAATGGTAATCATAGCATGAAAAGAATGGCTCTTACAGTCATCACTATTTTATCTTCACAGCAGCATAAGTAATATATTCCTTCAATTACTAGTTGGACCATTTTACAATTTGGGGAAGAGTTAAGAAAGTATTTTGTAAATCTAAACAAATCAAGCAATTAGTAAACTATGGCCTATTCACTGTGTAATACTCTGTGGTCAAACAAAATAATTGATCTATGATTTGGAAAAGTAACACTGAACCTTTCCTCCATTTTTTATGGAGAGGAAATCATCCACTTTAACCAATGATCAACTATACCACTTTAAAAATTTTAAGTGCTCAGATACTCTTATCCCAGTTTCCAAATCTCTGAGGAATGCAGAGAGAGTTCTAACCTCCCTGAACTTTGGTTTTTCCCACTCATAAATGAAGGTAAATGGCTCTCCCAGCTCACAGAGCAAACCGTGAAGCCATAATCCACACTACCTCCTAAAATGATGTCTCTATTATTGATATCGTTTTATCTTTATGTCTGTCTCCTGACAGGACCCTCCTGGGTAGGGTGCAACATAGACTCTTAACACCAAGGTTAGTAAAGACATGGTGAGCATCGCCCTTCTGTTATCTCATTAAAAACCATATATAGAGCCAGGCACAATGGCTCAAGCCTATAATCCCAGCACTTTGGGAGGCTGAGGTGGGCAGATCATGGGTTTGAGACCAGCCTGGCCAACATGGTGAAACTTTGTCTCTACTAAAACTATAAAAATTAGCTGAGTGCAGTGGCACACGCCTGCAATCCCAGCTATTCGGGAGGCTGAGGCAGGAAAATTGCTTGAACCTGGAAGGCAGAGTTCACAGTGAATGGAGATCATGCCACTGCACTCCAGCCTGGGTGACAGAGCAAGACTCTGTCTCAAAAAATAAAAATAAAATAAAACACATATACAGGCAGAGATCTAAAGGAAGAGGCATACTGATATTTTAGACAATTCCCCCAAAAGAATATATATATATATATATATGAGGGAAAAGAAGATGACTGAAAGGAGTATAACTTGCTGAATGAGCTGTAGAACTTACTTCCAGGAAAAGGAGTCACCCACATAACTGTTTAGGTGGCATTAGCAGCCAATGCTGGCGTCATTCATCTCATGTTCATTTCAATATTGCCTTTGCTCATGCTCTTCTGGGTGAATATAGTATCTTAACTCCTATTGCTAGTTACATCTTTGAATCTATTTAGGATTTTTCTTATGAAATCCTTCAGCGCATGCATCTATAAAAAAGTCATGAAGGATTCAAGACATCTGCAATTTCTTGCACATCAAGGCTGGTTAGGACATAAGGCAAAATCAGTGAGGGCAGAGAAGTGTATGGTAAGAAGGGGGCACACAGCTATTTTGATAGGATGCATCCAGGTGAGACATCCAGCACAGGACCGTGGGCAGCCAGAGTCAGTACAAAGGGGTACATATCTGTAGTAATAGAAACTGGAAGGAAAAACCCATGAAAAGTAGAGAGCCAGGAAGGCCACCCAAGAAGAAAATTCCAGGTAAAGGACCAATCTTCAAAGCATTAATCCTACAGATATATTTTGTTTGTTTTGTTTTATTTAGTTTTGTTTTGTTTTTGTTTTGAGACAGAGTCTTACTCTGTCTCCCGGGCTGAAGTACAGGGGGATGATCTTGGCTCACTGTAACTTCTGCTTTTCAGGATCAAGAGTTTCTCCTGCCTCAGCCTCTCAAGCAGCTGGGATTGCAGGTATGTACCACCATGCCTGGCAAATTTTTGTATTTTTAGTAGAGATGGAGTTTTGTCATGTTGGTTAGGCTGGTCTCAAACTCCTGACCTCAAGTAATCTGCCCGTCTCAGCCTCCCAAAGTGCTGGCATTACAGGCATGAGCCACTGTGCCCTGTTACAAATATTTTTTAAGACAACATCATTTGCTAGACTTAGTCATAAGTGCTGGGGAAGTAATTGTAAAGAAAACCAACATGAGTCAGAAATAGGTGCATTTGCTGGGCACAGTGGTGCACGCCTATAGTCCCGGCTATTTGAGGGTGAGGCAGGAAGGATCACTGGACCCCAGGAGGTCAAGGCCAGCCTGGGGAAAGTAAGACAATGCCATCTCTAAAGTAAATACATAAATAGAATAAAAATAAATATACTCCCAGGCATGGTGGCTCACGCCTGTAATCCCAGCACTTTGGGAGGCCAAGGCAGGTGAATCACTTGTGGTCAGGAGTTCGACAACAGGCTGACCAACATGGTGAAACCATGTCTCTACTAAAAATACAAAAAAAAAAAAAAGTTAGCCGGGTGGGGTGGCAGGCACCTATAATCCCAGCTACTTGGGAGACTGAGGCAGGAGAATTGCTTGAACCCGGGAGGTGGAGGTTGCAGTGAGCCGAGATCGTGCCACTGTGCTCCAGCCTGGGTGACAGAGCCAGACTCTGTTTCAAACAAACAAACAAACAAACAAAAGACTCTGATCCCCTCTCCCCAACAATAACCACATTTGGTTCCGTAATTTCGAGAGAACTAGACATGTGGGGAGTGTGGAAAAATTGTAGAAACATGGAGATGGAAGATTTTATAATGTTTGCTTTTTTTCTTTTCTCTGCTGTTTCTTATATTTTGGTCTGATTAGTTAAGTTTTACTTTCAGGAGCTCTGAATGACTATTGGAGTTATATTTTGAAAATTCGTATCACCTGTCCCTAATTTCAGAACACTATCAGGGTATTTATTTATGAATCATAAAGCATTAATTCTATGGTGTTTTCTTCAGTGATTTTCCTTAGTGGTACATGGGATTGAGTCTTTCGTGCTGCTCTGTTGCATGCTTGATGCTGTTGTGCCCACATCACGTCTGGAGGTCCCATCTCATTAGATGCTACAGCTCTGTGTTCAGAGAGTTGGCATTACTATGATTGGAACATTATTTATTCCTATTAAACAAAAGGTGGTTTTATGTAAGTGTTAAAACATTATTGCTTTTTGACTCCCTGGATCCATCAAATACCAGCTTGTGCTGTATGGCCTGGCAGGGAGTAATCATATGTTAGCATTCAGTCCTGATCTACACAGAAAATGAAACTAGTATTGGTTTGTCTTTAAATGTTAGAAACGTGCTTGTTTCTGATGGCTGTTCTTTCCCAGAGCACCAGATAGGAGGAAGTAAACAGACAGCTTTCCTAAATCCTGTGCATGGGAGGAAGGTGGAAAAAGACTGTCAGGAGCCTAAGCCTCACTCTCCATCTCTGAGACAGTAGGTCAGGAAAGAGAAACTTGGGGGCTTTACAAAGGCTTTGAGAAAAATCTAAGAAAAAAGATGCTGAATTAATATCAGTAAGATATGGCCAGAGAGAAGTGGAAGCAGGTCTGTCCATAATTCCCAGAGAAGCAAACCGGTCAGCTGCTTCTGAACCAAAGAATATCCCTAAAAGGGGTGAGGGCAGACTTTTACCTCCATTTTTGCCTGGATTTTTCATTTATTAAATGCAATTCTAAAACCCAGCAATTAATTCTCATGGTATTTTTGTTATTTACGTGTGGTCACATAATTGTCATGAATAAAGAATGTTGTAATGAATAACTATCACAAGCAACCTCAGTGTAGTAAACTCAGGAAACTTGGATCCTAGTCTTGACACTGAATGACCAGTGTGGCATTAGCCTGGTGTTTCTAAATATGTGTTCCCGGCCAGCAGTATCAAATGCAAATTCTCAGTCCCTAGACCTATAGCATCAGCAACTAGGGGTAGGATCCAGAACTCTTTGTATTACAAGCACCCCAGATATTGGGCTTAATATAAAATTTGAGGACCATTGCTTTAAGCAATAGAAGTTTTCTGTGACTCAGTTTCCTCATCTACAAAAAAAGAAGATGTACTAGATGATATCTTTAGGTATATCTTACTCTAATACATATTAATTGTGCAACATTTTAAACCATGTAAAGTATCTTTATTGCTTTATGTCCCTGGTACCTAGTAGGGGCTCAAAAAATAAGATGATTATATTGCCCACCCTAACCTAAAAATATCACAGCCTAATGTGGAAATACTCTAACATATTATGATCCATCTATATGAATTGGATCTACCAAGTAGAATTGTGCTCAGAGGCAGAAATAAATTGGTCTATCCAGAAGGGGCAAGAAAGTATCATAAAGGAAGTGTACATTTCACATGGCTCCTAAGAATAACTTCATATTCATTACAGTTTAAGAAAGTTGAGGAATGCAGAAAATACAAAGGAATTAAGGTATGGGAAAGCATTTTGGAGTATTGAAAAGAGTATATGGTAATGCAAAAATAACCTAAGATTTTCATCTAGCAGTTTATTAGATTGTATATATTTCCCAGACTTCTATACCCAATATAAATTTGCAACCCAAATTTAGATACATTTTAAAAAATCACATTTTTCCCCTTTAAAGCAAATCCTATTTGACTCCAATTTCCATTCTGCAAAACTGGCAAACGACTCAGTAACCTGATTCCTATACTATCTGCCCTCTTCCCCAAGGGATGGGCAAAGGTTTGAGAGATAGCGAACCAAATTGAGAATTCTAAAAAGACCGAGGTCCATATCATTTCTTTCAAGTCTGATGGTTCTGTGGTTTCTCTGCCTCCCTAGACGAGAAAGATATTTGCCAGGACAGGGAGCCCCGGTGCCTAAATGTCATTCTCCCTCAGATACCAGGGAATGGCCAGGAAGTAGGTTGTCTATATCCTATGATCTAGGGTTGTATAAACCTCTCATTGTTGGGAGGCTGCCATGGATGAATCACTTGAGGTCAGGAGTTCAAGACCAGCCTGGCCAACATAGTGAAAAAAAAATAGCCGGGTGTGGTGGCATGTGTCTGTCGTCCCAGCCACTTGGGAGGCTGAGGCAGGAGAATCACTTGAACTCAGGAGGTGGAGGCTGCAGTGAGCCGAGATTGTGCCACTGCACTCCAGCCTGGGTTACAGGGCGAGATTCTGTCTCAAAAAAAAAAAAAAAAAAGGTCTCTACTTCATTGAAAACGAAAGAAATCTCTTCTCTCTTTTGCTGCCTTTTAAATTACTTACCTCTCTCTGGGGCTTCCCCCTACATAATTTCAAATGCTGATGAGAGGTTGTCTGTGAGAAGCTTCTGTCAAAGGCTAGCTTTTAAAAAATGGTAAGAGGAAAAAAATATCAGGAACAAAATACAAATTAATGCATCATATTCTGAAAAATAAAATCAGTAGCATGAATTTCTTCTTGATATTTGGAGTGTATCATTGTATTCCACAAAATAAAATCAAGATAGGGTCACGTATCCCAAAGTACTGTTATTTTCATAATTCAAAGAGGGTTCTATGAGATAGAATTTTTTATCCTATCAGTTCGTGGCTTAGAAATAAATAAAAATGTTTTGCTGGTAAATGCCCCACAATTGAACGAATCTAACCAAATTCAAATCTTTGCTAAGGCACTAGAAACTAAAGTATATCAAGCAATAAGTGGCTAAGTCTTCTCCTGACATCAGTAGAATCTAAACCATACTTCTGGGGCTCAGACTAATTTTCTGAGAATTTAGAGAGATTCTTGGCAAGGTAGAATCTTTTTTCAAAATAGAATGATTTTGAAAGGTCTATTTTGAAAAAATATTTTGAAAGGTCTGCTGTGTATGATGTTTATACAATTTGTGAAAGAGAAGTACATGTTGTTAGTCATGAATTATGTGACTTAGTGGCTTAGTAAGCACTAAACCCTCACATTCAGGCTGTGTCATATTCCCTAGTCCATCTCTGGTAGAAACTTTAGAAGGGCTAAACATTTAATTAACTGTAGTATTGCAACAACCAGTGAATTTTTTCTCCTAATTTTTTAGTTTTTTTATGTGTAGCTTCCCTCACTGCTCACACCCCCTCCCCACGCCCCAGGAAATTAGTCCTAGGTAAAGACATGACAGTTTACAAAGGAGCAATGTATTTGCTCAGGGAATCTTCCGATGTTTCTCTGAAGTATCACTGTAACTCAGAGCTCTCTGATTTCTTATCACCATTTGAATACATTTCTCCTGGCTTCTTTTTCTTTTTCTTTTTTTTTAAGTGATATTTTCTTCAGTTTTTAAAGCAGCCATACATATTGATTATAGAATATTGAGAAAATTTAGAAAAGTAGACACAAACACATCACATACAAAAATTGCCCATAATTATAATTTTATGTCTCAGAATTAACTACTACTCACATTTCGATGTTTGTTCTCCAAAATTTTTTTCTATATATATGCACACACACATGAACACTCACACAAAATTACCCATTTTGATCATCATATAATTACCTAGACTCAATCATTGTTAAAATTACCAATAGATTTTAATACAATAATACACCTCTACATGCATACACATACATACACTTTACCAATTGGAAACATATTCAAGATATTAAATTGCTACTTAGATTTTCTCATTTACAACATATGAACATTTTCTAAGTCCTTAAGATTTTTCTGAAGTTAAATAATGTAAACAGAATGCAATTTATTTAATCTCCTGTTGTCTTCAGTATTTTACAAGTGTTAATATCATTGTGTTTCACTATTATTATCACTCTAATTATCTTAAAGATAACTCATTGCACACATCTAGTTTATTCCTTAGGATAAATACAGAAGTGGATTGCTGAATTAAAACTATGCACATTTTAAATGCATTTGAATAGCAGTGCCCTCCAAGTAGGATTTATCAATATATTTTCCTAAGAAATATTAATATCATTTTTTCTAACTCTCACAAACAGTGTTGTTTTTTAATCTTTTTTTACTCTTCTATTATAGATAGTTGAAAATTAATATAATTGATGCTTAAATTGCATTTAAAGAATTACTAGTGAGATTGAGCTTTTTGTCAAAATTTTTCTTTGGTGACACGTATTTCTTCTTGATGAATTGGCTCTTTATAGCTGATCAGTTTGACCCACTGTTCCTTTAATTTTTATGGTTGATTTTATTTGAGTCAATCAATACAAAATATCAGCATCAACAAATACAGCTCTATAAGACATGGCAGTTAAGGCACCACCTAGGAGCTTATTTTCTATCTGTGGATGAGGAACCTGGAACTCCTCTGGCTACTTAATATTATAAGTGGATGAAAAAACATATTTTAAAATTTCTAGTAGAGAAAATGTTATTTAGGCATTCCATGCCAATGCCTTAAATTGGGTAAATTTCCTTATATTTATTTTAGCTGTGTATAGCCACATAATCTCTTCTACAGAATAGAAGCAAATCTGACCTAGAAACTCTTGGAAAATGCTACCAGAAATCCAAATTCCTAAATTCTGTTTATGTCAATCTATTCCTTTAACATTTTCAGATTACTTTTATGCCTCCTTTTCTTTTTGAAAGCACATGCTCATAGATATATTTTACCAAAAAGAAAGGGAGGAAAAGAAGTGCAAATGATTGATTTTCCCCTTTTACTAGGCTTCTGCTATTTCTTATTCCTGAATTATGGTGCAATTTTGCCATGAGAAGTGATTTTTGGTCCCGCTTTCTCCTGGATTTCTTTGTCACAAGACTACAGTATCAAATATTTAAGATCCTGTATATTCCATGAATAATAGCAGAGTCGATGAGATACAATGACCTTTTCAGTATTCTGTATTGTGACTAGCTATAGTCAATCCATTCATTTTGGTCTTTATGGCCTCCCTGAGCTTGAGAGTAAAGAGTGAAATGGCCATCCGAATCAAAATATGATGTGCCAAAAGGTCAAAATAGTAAAGTACACTAGTATATTTCATAGAATATATTAAGGTATTAAAATCCTAATATCTTGCCCTGGTGCCAGAATCTATAATGGGAAAAGAAAATGGCAGTTTAGGAATTTGCCCTTGTGAGAACTGGAACGAGTCCAAATGGGTAATGACTATTTCTCATCTTAATTAGAGTGAAATTTTATTTCCCATATTCAAAAGTCTATATACAGTGCTACATTTTTTTTTAAAGTATATGTGTTGGAGATTTGTTGACACATGTAATCTCACCGCTGAAGGTGAGAGAACTTGTCTCCTCCATAGCTCCTGCCATCTGGTACATCATTTTCTACAGTTTCCCACATCTTTCTAATTTCACCTTGCTCTTTAAAAGATGTGTATGTGTTTATATGTGTACCTGAAGGTAGATATAGAGAGTTAAGCAGATGGGAAGATAGAGAAATTAATGACACCATTGCCTTTCTTAACTGTTTTATGTGCTTTTCTAACATGATAAAAAGCTTAAACTTAATTTTACCAATAATACTCTGATACTTTGCCTAAGGTTAGAATACTAGCTCAAGGATATTGTTCTTACATCTCTTCTCTCCTAATCTTTTGTGAGAAATCACAGTATATTTTTATCTAGGAGTATTTCAACCAAAAATGATGTCAAGAGTTGAGTCAAAGCCACAATGGTTTCAGGAAAAAAAATGCCTTTCTAACTCTATGTTATAAAATTAAGTCAGAAAATAACTTTCTACAGGGTCCATGCTACCAACTTTATTGGATCAGAAAACTTTGGGCAGCTAGAATTTTTGTGAAATTTTCCCCTCAGCACAATGAAAAAAAAAATTTTTTTTTAAATTGATGAGAAGAAATATACGTGACTATTTTAAAGATCTTTATAGAATAAAATATTCACAAATTGAATACCTCAGGAAGGCTGGAAAGAGACTTTCAAAATAATAATTTATTAAGGAAAAACACTAAACGTTTCTTATCAGGACTCAATATTGTTTTAAATAATCTACAATTAAGGAATTACGCACAGTTTCACATTTAATTTTCAAATTCTATCAACTTTGATGTTACTCAAGGAAATATGAATCTAAAGTAATATTATGGAGAGGAATAAATAAATAATTTTTATACCTTTAATATAAAATGTTTTTATTAATAATTTTTACATCCATAGCTACTTTTCTTATGTACATGCATACAAACAAAAAAATAGGAATCTTCAGGTTAACATCATCAAGACTATGAACTTTCTCTTTGATCCCATTTTAGGATTATTTTGATGACTAGCAAGCATTGATTACCACTAATGACAAAATTAAATTACCCAGCTGGCCTAAGATTTCTCAGCTTCTCTTTGGATTATCTTCTGACTCTCAGTTGTATGGTTAATTACCTCATTTTCTACTGTCATCTTTGTTGCAAACTGCTTGTTCCTTTGCAAATTGTGCAAAGAAAAAGGAAGAGGAAAAAGGATTTTTCAGGTTTGTTTTTTGTTTGTTTGTTTGTTTTGTTTTGTTTTTTTTACTTTCCTTAACACATAGTTTAATCTGCATGGAAACCCCATATGCTTTCACAGATAGCCTTTTTTTTTCTTTCTTTTTTTTCTTTCTTTTTTTTTTTTTTTTTAGAATAAATGTGCTATATTACCTAACAATGAAGTGACAATGACCATGGCAAAAATAAAACAGAGAAATAAATATAAAATCCACATGCATAAGCACACACTCCACATCACCAAAAAAGAATAAAGGAGTTTAAAATAACTGACCAGTTTCTCAAACATGCCTCCAAAACAGAGTCCTCCTGGATCATGGTATTACTTTATATCATTTATTTTACACACTGAGGAAATAAGATAATAAACATTTTTCAGATAACTGATGAATACTCTTGATTACCACAGGTAAAAACAGTCATCTTTTATCAAATAGTTTTAAAAATTGACTTCAGTTTTCTATTCTTTAAGCAAATTATTCTGTAAATAACGACTTTTATTTAAAAATTGGAATAGTCACTGTGAACATGCAGTGAGGCAGCAATACCTTTGGGACTATTTAAAAATGGCCTTTGACTACTGTGTTTTGAAGTTCTCATCCATGAGATATATAGATATAGCATCTTTTTGTCTGTCTAAACTCACTTCCTCAGCTATACGTGATGGTTCACACTTGTAATGCTGGCAATATGAAAGGCTGCAGCAGGAAGATTACTTGAGGCTGGGAGTTACAGACCAGCCTAAGAAACATAGCAAGATTGTCTCTACAAAAAAATACCAGACGATTTAGCCAGGCATGGTGGTGTGCATCTGTAGTCCCAGGAAGGCTTAGGTGGAAGCATCTCTTGAGTACCAGGAGTTTGAGATTTCGGTGAGCTATAATTGTGCTACTGCCCTCCAACCTGGGGAGCAGAGCAAGACCTTGGCTCAAAAATAAATAAATAAATAAATTAATTAATTAATTAAAATTATACTCACTTCCTCTGGAGGAAGTTCTCTTTTGCCATATGGTAGCTGCTGTCCTCCCATCTTCTTTACTTCTTAGGTCTTGTTGCCCTTCTACTGGTTTAGTTTCTGAACTACAGATTTGAAAAGAATTACTGTACAGGCCAAACATGTAGGCAGGCTAATAATTTAGTGTTTCCTAAAATATGTTTTTTAAATATTTATCCAATATTTATTAAGATAGTAGCCTGAATGTTGCCTTAGGGAAGGACAGAGAAGAAAGATGGCTGATAGTAGGGCTGACCCTTTCTTCTACTGTTCTAACCTGTGCACTTTGTCCCCCAATTTTTGTACCTCATTCAGCTCTTCTTTTACTTTTTTTCTTAAAAAGTGTGTGAATTAAACATCTAAATATCTACTACCTGTATTTAACAATTGATAACCTTTTGCCATACTTGCATCATCTATTTTACTTGCTGATGTAGCTTAAATTACAGACAATAGGTCATGTCAGTCCTATGTATCTCAATATGAATTTTCATAAAATAAGGAAATGTTCTCATGTAAATACAGAATTATTGTTATATCTAAGATAATTAAAATATATTTTAATGCCATCTGACAACCTGAATTTAATGAGACCTGGCTTCCTTGGATAGTAACATAGAGATGGAGCATCCATTGTTATACAATCTGCTTTCTGGAGAATTACTCTCACACTGAGGTCAACCCAGACCTCCTGAAGGCATCTCTTTACCACACAGAGGGCTTTTCTTAAGAGAATATGAGATTCTGTCCATTGTGTTACATCCCCAATATTATTTAGAGTAGCAGCAACCATTTAGCAGTCGATCTATTTCATTGTCATTCCAAGCCTGGAATGTCTTAAAGAAAATGCCCTAATTTTGATCTGGGATAGAAAAAGAACCATCAGAACTCGACACTACAATTGGAGTTCAGGGGACTAAGAAATAAATCAGGGCCAAGACATACTTTGTGATCAAGCTTGCAAAGTGGAAAGAAAGCCAAAACATGTAACATCTGTGAAACTGACTCTTGCACATGACATTCCAAGCTTTAAAATTCTGCTGCTTAAATAAGCCACAATAGGAATCTTAGATTTTTGGTCAAAATGAATTTAGTATCCTCTGTGATTTGTGCAGCTTGCTATACCATTCTACCTCTTTGGCAGTAGTAACAGTGTTTTTATTGAAGTTGAAACTGTGTGCACCAAATGCTAACTGGAGGTATTAAAACAGTCATGAATCAAGGCTAAGACAGATCATATCTTCAGGGCTCTGTGCCCTTAGATGTGTATTTAGAATGAAAATTGTAGTTCTTATACACATTTGTTCCCCAAGGGAACATGAATTTGGAAGAGCAGAAGCTGCCACAAAGACTCATGAGTAGAAGATAAAATGTCCTTTTTCATCTACAAGACAAAATTTGATGTTCACAGCAAAGAGGAGCTTCTTCACGGGGGATTTCCAAGCATTTGTGATCATGATATTGAAGTCTATATTTTAATGATGGCAAATAGATGATATTTCTTTGGAAATTAAATGCTTCGCAGTGGTGAGCCCCAACTACAGAGTAACCTTGTCTGCTAAGTGATTAGTGGAAAAGAAATTGTGGGAGGAGGAGATACTGTATCTGGATGGCAGAATATTGAACATAATTTACAGCCTGACAGTGCAGAAAGCCACATGAATGACCAATATAATGAGGATGCATGCCTTTATGAACATTTTTCTCATCAAGAAAGTCAAAATGAAAACAATGTTGAATATTATTCTATAGAAATTCAAACAGAATTAGCATTGCCCTCATTGGGTTCAAACTTTGGCCTTGCAGCTTACTAATTGGGTAATATTGGGTACTAAAACTCAACCTCTTCAACTGTAAAACAGGGAATCTACCCCCAAAAAGTGATTGTGAGGATTAATTAATTAAATATAAGACAGATTATTTAAAAATACGTATTAGCCTTTATCCATGTGGTTTATTTAGGGGAGAGGGATCTGGTTGACATTTTGTAATTATACAAACATCCAAATGCCTTACTGTGGTAGCCTCTAACTTGACCCCAGCCCAGTGGTCCTCACCTCCTGGTGTTCATGGCCCTGTATCCCCATTCCAAAATGAATGAGGTCAACCTATATAACCACTAGCGTATTTTAGAAACTATTATATATCACTTATATGGCTAGATCACAAAAGACATTATGGCTTCTCTCTTGCTCTCTCTTGGAACACTGTGAGGAAAGCCAAGTGTCATGTTGTGAGGACATTCAAGCACCCCTGTGGAGGGAATGATATGGCAAGAACCCAAGTCTCCTGACAATAGCCAACAAAAAAACTGAAGCATCCTGCCAACCTCCTTGTGAGTAAGCCATCTTGGAATTAAATTCTTCTATCTCATTCACACCTTTAGATGACTATAACCCTAGTCCAATTTCTTGGGTACAATCTCATGAAAGACTCTTCTCCAGAGCTATACAACTAAGCCACTCCTGAATCCTTGACTCACAGGAATTGCAAAATAATAAATGTCTGTTGCTTTGAACCATTAAGATGGAGTAATTTGTTAAACAGGAATATGTAACTAATACACCTCCCATCTTAAGCTAGGCTAGAAGTGAAAAGATCTATGTAATCTTGGTAATGCAATCAGCAATGTGTATCAAGGTAGTTTCATGTTGATTGAATCCCAGTGTAATGAAAGGTTTGCAATTAATACATGACAATACTCAGTCAGGATATAAACTAGCTAATTTAAAGACTGTGATAGAAAGTAGGATGATTGAGAACTAGGAGAGTAGAGGGATTGAAAAAATTTGAAGCTGCAAAGGTGCTATGATCTGAATGTTTATGTCCCCCCAGTATTCATATGTTGAAATCCTCACCCCCAAACTGATTATGTTAGGAGGTGTGGCTTTGGGGTGGTGATGAGGTAATGAGGGTACAGCCCTCATGAATGGGATTAGTGCCCTTATAAAGGAGCTCCCAGAGAGATGTCTTGCTCCTTCTGTCATGTGAGGTCACAGTGAGATGGCAGTTGTCTGTGAGAAAGTGGGCCCTCACTACACACCAAATCTTCTGGCGCTTTGCTTGTAGACTTCCCTGCCTCCAGAATTGTGAAAAATAAGTTATGTTTTTATAATCTTTAGGCTTTTATGAAGTCTATGATCTTTCATTAGAGGAGCCAAGAGTCTTGCAGGCAAGAATGCAGAAAACAATCTGGCAAGTAGGAATTCTAATAAGGTAAGGTACATATTTTACCTTTCTGTATATTAGAGGCAATAATGTGACATCTCAGCCAGCCACAACTCACTGCAGGCCAAAATCATCCATATGAGAATATTTGGTGAGATTCTTTCAGACAAAGAATAATCGAGGGTTTGCATGTAGTTTGGTGATGTGACAAATCCTCATTGACTATTGCCTCTTTTGGGATATGTTCTGCAGTTCTAAAACTCTGGCTGGCATCAGGAATGTGGCTAAACTCACCATTAATATTGAAAAAAGACAGCCCTTTCTTACTTTCAGAGAATCTTCCATATCTCATTACTCCATGAGGTGAAAGACCAGGATTAATACCCATTATTTATCTATGAGCCAAGAAAGCTGGATGGTAGTTTCTTTTGCTGTGCAGAAGCTCTTTAGCTTAATTAGATCCCATTTGTCTATTTTGGTTTTTGTTGCCGTTGCTTTTGGTGTTTTAGTCATGAAGTCCTTGCCCATGTCTATGTCCTGAAAGGTATTGCCTAGGTTTTCTTCTAGGGTTTCTATGGTTTTAGGTCTAACATTTAACTCTTTAATCCATCTTGAATTAGTTTCTGTATAAGGTGTAAGGAAGGGATCCAATTTCAGCTTTTACATATGGCTAGCCAGTTTTCCCAGCACCATTTTTTAAACAGAATTCTTTCCCATTTCTTGTTTTTGTCAGGTTTGTCAAAGATCAGATGGTTGTAGATGTGTGATGGTATTTCTGAGGCCTCTGTTCTGTTCCATTGTTCTACATATCCATCTGACATAAGGTTAATATCCAGAATCTACAAAGAACTTAAACAAATTTACAAGAAAAAAAACAACAACTCCATCAAAAAGTGGGCAAAGGATATGAACAGACACTTCTCAAAAGAAGACATTTATGCAGCCAACAGACACATGAAAAAATGCTCATCATCACTGGTCATTAGGGAAATGCAAATCAAAACCACAATGAGATACCATCTCACACCAGTTAGAATGGTGATTATTAAGAAGTTAGGAAACAACAGATGCTGGAGAGGATGTGGAGAAATAGGAATGCTTTTACACTGTTGGTGGGACTGTAAACTAGTTCAACCATTGTGGAAGACAGTCTGGCAATTGCTCAAGGATCTAGAACTAGAAATACCATTTGACCAAGCCATCACATCCCATTACTGGGTATATACTCAAAGGATTATAAATCATGCTACTATAAAGACACATGCACACATATGTTTATTGCAGCACTATTCACAATAGCAAAGACTTGGAATCAACCCAAATGTCCATCAGTGATAGACTGGATTAAGAAAATATGCCACATATACAGCATGGAATACTATGCAGCCATAAAAAAAGGATGAGTTCATGTCCTTTGCAAGGACGTGGATGCAGCTGGAAACCATCATTCTGAGCAAACTATCACAAGGACAGAAAACCAAACACCACATGTTCTCACTCGTAGGTGGGAATTGAATAATGAGAACACTTGGACACAGGGCAGGGAACATCACACCCCGGGGACTGTTGTGGAGTGGGGGGCAGGGGGAGGGATAGCATTAGGAGAAATATCTAATATAAATAATGAGTTAATGGGTGCAGCAAACCAACAGGGCACATACATACCTATGTAACAAAGCTGTATATTGTGCACATGTAACCTAGAACTTAAAGTATAATAATAAAAAAAAGTTATTTGTATATTTTGAATACTAGTCATTTATCAGATATATGTTTTGCAACAATTTTCCTTTAGTCTGTAGCTTGTCTTTTCATTCTCTTAGAGTGACTTTTAAAAATTTTTAATGAAGACTAACTTACTATTTTTTCTTTCATAGATTGTGCTTTTGATGTTGTACCAAAAAAGACATCATCGCCAAATCTAAAGACACCTAGATAACAAAGGAGATCTTTCCCCGTAGAAATGTTATAGTTTTGTGTTCTACATTTAGGTCTATGATCAATTTTGAGTTAACTTTGTGAAATGTGTAAAATTTGTATCTAGATTTTTTTTACACGTGGGTGTCCAGTTGTTCCAGTACCATTTGTTGAAAAAATTACTATTTTCCCATTGAATTACCTTTGTTCCTTGTCAAACACCAGTTGACTACATGTGTATGAATCTATTTCTGGGTTCTATATTCTGTTCCATTGATGTATTTGGCTATTCTTTCACCAAAACCTTACTCCCTTGATTACTGTGGCTTCATAGCAAATCCTGTAGTTGGGCAATATCAGCCCTTCATCTTTGTTCTTCTCCACAACAATGTTGTAATGGCTATTCTGGCTCCTTGCCTTTCCATATAAGTTTTAGAATCAGGCTGCTAAAATCCACACAACAATTGAAACCATATGGAAAATAAGAGGTAATAAAATCAGAAATCTAATAAATCTAAAATATTTCCAAGTTAAAAACAACACAAAACAATGCACTGGAATTTTGATTAGAATTGCATTGAACCTAGAAATCAAATTTGAAATAATGAATATGTTTATAATATTGAGGTTTTTTAACCGTCTTCAAGAAATATCTTCATGTATATGCATTTTTTCTTGCATCGGAATTTTGTAGCTTTTCTCCTATAGATCTCATACATTTTTAGACATATATCAAAGTATTTCACTTTTATGGGTATTAATGTAATGGTATTGTGTTTTTAATTTCAAATCTCACTTGTTTGTTGCTGATCTATAGGAAAGTGATTGACTATTGTATATTAATCTTGTATCCTGCAACCTTACTATAGTTGCTAATTAGTTCTAGGAGAATTTTTTTTGTTCCTTTTGTCTATTTTTTCAGATTTTCTACATAGACAATTATGACATCTGTGAAAAAAGTTTTATTTTTTTCTCCTCAATGAGTACATCTTTTGTTTCTTTTCCTTGTCTTAATGTATTAGATAGGACATTTAATATGATGTTGAAAGCCAATAGTGGGTGAAGGAATTGCTGCCTTTTTCCTGATTCTAATTGAAAATCTAGTTTCTCACTGTTAAATACGATGTTGTCTGTAGGTGCTTAGTACATGTTCTTTATTAATTTGAGCAAGATTCCCTCTATTCCTAGTTTGCTGAGAGATTGATCATGAATGGATAGTGAATTTTGTTAAATGCTTTTTCTGCATCTAATGATGTAGTCATATTTGTGTTCTTTAGACTGTTGATGCAATAAATTACATTGATTTTTTAAAAAGTTGAACCAGCCTTCCATACCTGGATAAATATCACTTGTTCATGGGAGATAATTATTTTTATACATTTTTTTCTTCAATATGCTAATATTTTGTTGAGGTTTTTGCATCTGTATTCATGAGAGAGATTAGTCTCTGCTTTTCCTTTCTTGCAATGTATGTGTTTGTTTTTTATGATGATAATACATCCACCTAAGCCCCCGGTTGTGGCCACAGGCAGGGTAGCCTGTTTTCAGGGTGCTTGTCATGCACTGCTCATCCTGCTGCTGG
The DNA here is from genome assembly GCF_003255815.1 of Theropithecus gelada. Taxonomy (NCBI): domain Eukaryota; kingdom Metazoa; phylum Chordata; class Mammalia; order Primates; family Cercopithecidae; genus Theropithecus; species Theropithecus gelada. Next base: position 33,176,423 of record NC_037676.1, on the reverse strand, counting down.
GTGTGATGGGATTGCTGCCAATGGCTCATGTTTTGGCCCTGGCAGCAGCAACCAGCAAAAGTGGCAGCTGTGAGTGGGGAATGTCAATGGCAGGGGGTATTCCCTGCAGGGCAGGATGCAGTCTGGTGGGGGACTGGGTTCTCAAAGTGGCATCTTGTTGTAGCTGCTTAGGACTCAGTGGTATATGAGACTCATCATAAGCACCTCTGGAGCAATGTTGTCATATGGTCTCCAGGCAGCTTCCTATGTTAAGTCTCAGAGACTGTGAGGGTCAAAGGGCTTTCCTTTGGCTAAAATGGCAGGAATTCATGGTGGGAAAGTGGACTGCTGGGAATCCTTCACTTACTCTTTCCTTGCATTGGGATCCTCTCCAGGCTGCCAGCTGATCCTGGCTAAAGAGGCCACCTCTCCTTCCTTCCCTTAGGTGGTTTTGTCACTTCTCTGTTGAATTTCAGTGTTCTCTCTTAGAGGATCTATTTGTGAAGTGTGATTACTTGCTATTTTGGTTCTTCTCTGAGTAGGAGGTGAGTACCAGATGCCTCTAGTCAGTCATCTTGAAGAAACTGGACATGATGTACTGGGGGAAAAAATGGAAGTAAATACACCTTTAAGGGTGAGATCTTGTGTTTTTGTGGCTAGGAATTAGGCTGTGTCACTTCTTGCTATAGCTATATGGGTCAGAAGCGAAGATTTCTTCTGGTATCCTTTTTCTTGTTTCCTCTGTCGTCTTTGGGTTTCCCTAAAGACTTCTCCTTGAGTAAGATCTGAGATGTGCAGTTCATTCAGGTGTATTCCTCTGTTATTTATACAGCAGCCCTATTGATGTGGTGATAAGGTTTAGGGGTAAAGGAAGAATTCTAAGGTCCTGTTACTATGCCTTATTCCTTTTGTAAGCCTCTAACTTTGGGCTACAGCCTTCAAAAGTACTCTTCAGTCTCTCCCCGCCCCTTAAATGAGGCAGTAATGCTAGAATAGTTTGGATTTGTGTATTTCCCTTCCCCTATGATGGAAGCTGGAGTGAGCTGCAGTTCAGTATTTTCTTTCTCTTTGGTTGGTTAGACTAGTAAACTCCATTTGGGGTTAGACTCAGGAAAAATACTTTCCTTTAAGGGAAGTTCATGTTAAAAAGAGCATAATGTTCTGAGCATATTTCAGATGGCTACTTTCCCTTCTTCATGCCAGAAGCACACAGGAGGTTTTCTTTGTTCTTTTTTTGTGAAAACCTGGTAGATTCCTGGAGGAAAGACTCACAAAAGTATGAGGGTCTCACTAAGACAGGGCCCCTGTGGATTTTTTTGTAGCTCTCAAGCTTATCCACAGTAAGCCTCAAGCTATTCCTCAATTATAGTTAAATGTTTCTATCTCTGTACCGGCTCAAGTGATGCAGTCTGCTCCTAGGCTTCTGCCCCAGTAAGCTGTGATTCTCTGTATTCACCTCTCTTTCTCTATAGTTTGGGAAGAAGCAGTTTGCCCATTGACTTCTTTGATGGTGCTAACAGGAATTAGTCATTATTTTCAGTTCGGGCTTTTTTGTTGTGAGAATGGTAGTGATGGCTCTGAGCTCTTTACATTCCGGACTTGAAGTCCTGAATTGTTTTTAACTGATCTGTGGAGGGAAGCTGTACCTCCCGCAGGGACTTTATGCAAAGAGAAGCTAGTTTTAGCCAGGGTTCTATAGTTGAGCCCATGGTGACTGCGACTTTAGTAAGAAAGATAGATTTCAGCATGTATTAAAGACCAAATGCTGAACAACTGAGGTTTATACATGGCATCAGAAGTTCATATTCTGAAACCAGGTGAAGAATGAGATAGGGATCAAAGTCTGAGCTTTGTCAGGTCCTGTATATCTCAGAGGTGGCACTAAATTAGGAGTTTTCCTGGGGTTATACCAAAAGGAAATCATTACCAAGTCATCCTTGGGTACAGAAAATGTATAGAAAATGTTCCAAGACATAAAATTAAAAGATTTTGGTGCATATATAAGTTGTCCAATCATATATTAACCTAGGAGAGCAGAAGAATAAACTGATAGTTAGGAAGGGAATGGCCAAAGTCAATATGAGTGGAGAAGTGTGCTAGAGTGGTTCTACAAATAATACTGTAAACATAGCCTGTCTCCCTCAATACCCTCTCATGTACTGCTCAGTCTGTTTCAAAGGATCTTGGTTATAGCCACTAAAGAACAAGTGGTGGTGTCATCTGTCACATTTCAAGAGAATTCTGAAAGGCTGCTCACCCTCCCACTTCAAAACACTCTTCTCATTTGTAATACGGTCTAAAATTCTACCTGTAGAAAGTTCTTAAGATTTCCTCTTACTGTGACACTCTGTAAAACATGAATACTTCTGAGAGGACCAAAACATTTATTTTTATCATATTTCTATCATGTATCAAAACACTATTCATAAGAGGAACTAGATTATGATAACTGGGTACTTGGGGAGGGAGAGGAAGAGAAGGAAAAAAAGAGTATTGAAAGCTGCTGATGCCTTACAACTCAGGAAAGGTGAATGACAATTTGATTTATTTTAAATTTTGTATATGGGTGAAAATGTAGGTATATAAATACACATTATCTGGAAGTGATTTCATCAATCTCAGAATATCATATCATTTTATTTGAACCTGTTATACAATAAATAGGATAGTTGTCCTCTACTGTCCATGAGGAATATGTTCCAAGATCCCCTATGGATACCTGAAGCCATAGAAGGTGAATCCAAGTTCCTTTTTTGATAAGATGGGGGGGCAGGTACTTTACTTGCAAATGTCTATTGCAATTATACCTATGTTTTGTTAGCCATAATACATCTTAAACTTTTAGAGTTCAAAAGTTGTATCTCATAGATTATGATTGAAGGAAAAAATTCATCAGTCACTTACACACTTATTTAGGCATTTTTTTAATGCAAGATATGTAAAGTGCTAGATCAGATATATGAAAGTAACCATTAATATTTCATGGTAACGATTCATTTGTAGATGACTGCTGTAGGAGCTAAACCCTTTCATATACAGAAGATTTAAAGAAACTAAGTACAGAACCACAACTAAAACAAAGTAGACTCAAGGACCATATGTGCACCATAAAATCGGAAAATTCCCTTAGCAGTTCTTTATGGTCCCCGTTAGGTACTTATTCAAAGGCAGATTCAGGACAAGAGGGAAATAGTAAAAGAGCCTCAATACTGCACAGCAGTTTGCTAAATTTCACCAGGTCTCTTGCTGATAATGAATCTCATACGTGTTACTTTGTAAGTGGAGTTGACTGAAATTAGAGAATGGATAAGCAAAAACACTCTGTGGCTCTTGGAACTTTGGAGATTCAAAAGCAATTCACCTGCTAATGTGTTGCTGATTTGTAAGAAAAATAGTATCTCATTTTTCTTTATCAGTTTTAGTTTTAACCAAACACAGGGCAATAAATTGAGCACCACATAAGGTTTAATACCTGCCCCATATGCCAGTAGTAAAGTGGTATCCTTGTAGTTTTGTGTTTGTAAACACAGTTATATGAGAAAACATTGCCTTTAATTTAAGTAAACAATTAAGATATTGATACAGTTGTCATTATAACAACAGAAAACATAATATGGCTCTGTGTGTCTCTTCTCTTCTCTCTCTCTCTCAACAACATTGAGGTTTATTGTATAAAAATAAGATTATAATAGATAGACCTAAATCTGTCAGTACTCAGAGACTTAGATTTCTGACACAGTAACATGTTTGCATTGGCTTCTAACACAGAGTAAAAGTAAATTGTATATGATAGATAGGTAGGTAGGTAGAAATGTAGGTAGATAGATACATAGATGATAGCTAGGTAGTTAGCTTAATTTGTAGATGATGATCATGATGAAAATAGATGATAAAGATAGACAGATGATAGATAGATAGATAGATAGATAGATAGATAGATAGATAGATAGACAGAAGCAAAGCAAGTCCCTCTCTCTCTACCCCACAATAGCAATATCTTTGAACAATAAGATACTCTTTGTTATTTGAACTCTTTGAACAACTATCTCCTTTACGTGAATGAGAACCAAATGAAGAAAGTATCTTGTAGATATTTTTCTTGGGGTGGCTCATTTTTAACTCAGGACTCTTTGGTTCTCACAATATTAACTAACATTACCACTGCCATTACCATTACCATAACATAGCACTATCATTTCACTGTCTTCTACACTTGCCTGAAGAAAAAAAAAAAAATCTTGGTTATTGTTAAAAGCATAAATTCTGCTCATCAAACAGAATCGGCTAAATCAGACTTCCTCAGGGTAAATACTTTATAATCTTCATGTTTGACAGAAACCCCAGGCAATTCTTATTATTAGGAAAGATTGAGAAATAATGATTAATTGTTTCATTTTATTTGAAATGTATCTGAGCAACCATCTGAAGTAGGAGTTATGAGACAGACGATATTCCAATTATTACAAATGAGAAAATTGACACTCAGAGACATGTAATACCATGGTGAAGGTCACACAGCTAAAAAGTGGCAGAGCTAGATCTTAAACCCACATATTCTGGCTCCAATTTTTTTTTTTTTGAGACAGGGTCTCACTTTATCGATGCAGGCTAGAGTACAGTGGCACAATTTCGGCTCACTGCAGCGTCGACCTCTTGGGCTCAAATGATGCTCCCACCTCATCCTCCCGAGCAGCTGGAACTACAGGCATGCACCAGCACACCTGGCTAATTTTTGTATTTTTCTAGAGATGGGGTCTCACTGTTTCCCAGGCTGGTCTCGAACTTCTGAGCTCAAGCGATGTGCCTGCCTCAGCCTCCCAAAGTGCTAGGATTACAGGTGTGAGGCACCACAGCCAGCCTCTGGCTTCATTTTTTTTTTTAATACTTCTCCACCAAATGCTGAACCACTTGCTACACTGCTAATCACATGGAAGCTACTCAAGATAAAGGCTCTGGAAAAAATTGCAAAGTAAAACATAACCTTCTCTCATTACTCACTGAGGGTCTATACTATCCACTGGTTCTCCTGTTCCTTGTGCAGAAGATTCCTGGAAAACTCTGACAAGCTGAAGCATTCCATTACAATCTCCTACTAGGATGACTCTGTTTCCTCTGGAAGGGCCCAGGCTCCAATGCTTTCTTCCCTTGTCCAGCCTCCTCTTTCCTCTGCACTCATTCTTCCAGGCAGAGGCTGAAATGTAAGATGCAAAAATCACTAGTGTTTAATGAACTAAAACTAGAAAACTGGACTCTCTCTGTGGCCTGAGGCAAAACATTCTTTGTGTTGCCCATGTGAATTACTTAATCTGATCAGAGACTCTACAGCTACAAGAATTTAGGAGTCAAACCCCTTATTTTAGAGGAAAGGAAACTAAAATGCTGAAAAGTAATTTAGTAATTCAAATGGAACTGTAAACCTAAAATGTGTAAGGTAATATGTACGAGCATATACTGTCTTTCTTTGTCCCTCTTGTAAGTTGAGCCCTCCTTTGCCTAACCCACGCTGACCACAAAACAGTTCATTCTCTTTTTGATACCACTTCTCCAGGCCAAACATTTCCCTGAATACTTAATATACATTATTTCACTGAACTTCAAAACAACCTTTCAAACAAAATGATTTACATGTTAGAAACTTATTACTTTTTGGCAAAAACAAGAATAGGATCAAGACAAGATTCAAATTTAGATATTTTTAAATTGCAAAACGTGCCCCTCTTCCCCTTCTCAAATAGTGGTCACTTCTCAATCTCCACTTTTCTTATTTTTTAATAAATTTTACTGTTTATATTTAAGATATGCAACATGTTACAGGATACATATAGATACTAAAAAGGCTAGTAGAGTGAAGCAAATTAACATATCCATCATCTCACAGTTATTCATTATTGCTTGTTTTGTGGCAAGAGCAACCAAAATCTACTCATTTAGCATGAATCTCACATACAGTACAATTTTATTACCTTGTTGTATACTGCCCGTGTTGTACATTAGATCTCTAGACTTGTTCATCATGCACATTTGCTGCTTTATATCCTCTGACCTATACCTCCCCCATTACTCCCCAAGCATCACCCCTGGTAATCATCGTTTTATTCTCTGTCTCTGTATATTTGACTTTTTTAAAGATTCATCATATAAGTGGTATCATGTAGTATTTGTCATTCTGTGTCTGACTTGTTTCACTTAGCATAATGTCCTCCAGGCTCATCCATGTTGTGACAAATGGCAGGATCCCATTCTTTTTTAGAGCTGTATAATATTCCATTGTATATACATAACAGTTTCTTTATCCATTCATCCACTGATGAACACTTAGGTTATTTTCACCTTTCAAAATGCAAAATGCTTCTAAAAATAGTTCAAATAAGTATATGCTAGAAAACAATGCTCTTGTGTACAAAGCTAAATAATAATTAATAGTAAAGGTAATAGATGAAGGGTAACAGATCCATGATGCAAAGAAGGCTCGGTGGGCTGGAACAATTAACCAAAATCAACCAAATGAAATGTTAACCTACCACACATGTCTGAATTTAGGTGTAGAGCAGATGCACAGATACTGGATAAAAAATGCTAATGGTCAAGGCACAGTGGCTCATGCCTATAACCCCAGCACTTTGGGAGGCCAAGGAAGAAGGACTGCTTGAGGCCAGAAGTTAGAGACCAGATTGGGCAATAAAGTGAGACCCTGTTTCTATAAAAAATAAAAAGTAATTAGCCAGGTGTGATGGGGTGCCACTGTAGTCCCAGCTACTCAGGAAGCTGAGGTGAGAGGATAGCTTGAGGCCAAGAGTTTGAGGTTGCAGTGAATCATAAACACACCACTTTACTTCAGCCTGGGTGAAAGAGCCAGATGCTATCTCAAAAACAAAACAAAAACATCCTAATGTGATTGTTCAGCTGTCAAAAAGTATTAAATTCATTCATAGACTTGCATGCTGGGGAAATATTCAGATGAACTTATCTTAAAAGTTCAACAAAATGCAAATAGTATTAACATGGAGCTGTGAAAGAAAATTTTTAAAAATGCAGCTAGTGAAGTAAGAATGAAACCAGGAGGGCATGGTGTCCTGGAAGCAAAAGAAAAATATATTTCAAGATGGATGGAATTATCAATTACCTTAAATACTGTAGATGGCACTAGCAAGATGATGGAGAACTATTAGCCATAGGAAGATGTAGATTAACGGTGAGCTTGTTAAGAACTATTTACATACAGTTAGGGGGTCCAATGTCTAATTGGAATGGGTGGAAAACAAAATGCATGGTGAGTATATGGAGACTACAAATATAAGAAACTACTTTCATGATTTTTTTTTTCCATGAATAGGATCAGAGAAATAGGACTCTAACTGCAAGGTTATATAAGGGTAAGAAAAAATATTTTTAAAGATGTTTTGAAAAAAGCAGGAAAGAGTGGAAATGTGGTGATTCAGGACAGAAAGTGTTTAATTGCAGAAATTAAATTCTTAAGATACTAATGGTGGATTAAATTTGTGGCAAAAGCTAACTTGGTCTTAAGTAGGAACATCATTTTTACTATAATGAGAGAAAATAAGGGAAACTATACTAAGGGAACTGATACAGTAGGGTAGTCGAATTTTTGGTGCAGTTGAAGTAATTAGCTTCTAATTCTGTTTATTGTATGCAAGGCCATCAGCTCAAACATTATGTGGCTGTGGATACTAAAGATTTGACAAAAAGACATGCAATTGTTACTTTAGAAAGTGACTAAGTGCATTTAATAGGAACGTTTAGCAGAATTGTCTTAATATGGAGACTGCTTTTGATACAGTGGACATAAATGTAAAGTAAGTCCTATCAGTAACTCTTCTCTAAATATCGAGATACTTGTTAATAAATACAAAATAAAATGGCAGTTGAGCTTAATCAAGGTTCTGGATATTCCAGGTGAATAGAATTCCAGGAGAGAGAAAACAGAGAATTCACAAGGTCTGTAAGGGATCACATAGCTGGACTAAAGAATCGGGCGTTCTATTGAAAGTTAGGACTGGGAGTGATTGACCAATAGTGAAAAGGTGTTAAGACAAATGGAATACAAATTTTTATGCTTTTTGAGGATTGTCGGAAGAAAAATATTGAAGTAAATAAGCTAAAAGAAGAAAAGTTGATAAAGATTGAAATATTTGAAACTAACATTTTGGGAGTAGTATAGTTATAGGTAATGACAAGATCATTCCTGGACGGTCAAGAGAGATAGGAGGTAAATGTTGGAAACAATCATTTAAAGGTTCTAAGAATGTAGGAGGTGGATGTATCATCAGTATGCATGAGGAAATCTTAAAAAAGTCATAGACGTGGAGAGAGAGACAAGAGCTAAGTATCCTACGAGAGAAGGAGGTAAACACGGTGTCTATAGATGGCAGTAATGGAAGTGGGAGCTAAGAAAGTCTGATGGTTGAACCTGACAAAAAGCTAGTGTTTTAAAGGAGGAAGGGAAAGAAATGGTTCTCAAGTTCTCTCATTTCTCAAGAAATGGTTCTCTGTATTCCCAACACAGAATGGAAAAGATACATGAGTTATAGGGAGTGTAGAAGAAAAAACAGGTCTCCGTTAAAGGGGTTATAGAGATGTATTTTCAGCGCAGCCACATTTCAGTTAAGCAAGAACATAAAGTGATCATTCAAAGAAGGGGTTGAGAACAGAATGGAGTATGCTTGCGACAGTGATTCCAAAAGGTACTGAAGGATTTGAAAAAGGTGGAGCATTGGGAGCTAAGATCCGATCACTAAATGTAAACAATTGTAGGGGGATAATCATTGGTATTACGCTGTATGGTATTGAAACTTGGATTTTTGTTGATATCCAAGGATACAAGCACAGTGGATTAATTCCAGAAATCGAAAAAGGGATTGAATACCCTAAAGCAGCTGTTCGTGGCCCTTGGGGAAGGGTCAATGCAGCAAAACATGGAATAACTAGAGACTGAGAATTCAGTTTTGTCCCTGAGTAAAGAAGCTGACTCGCAAAAGCTCAGAGGTGATTGGATGACACAATTTCACTTGAGAAATATATGAAAGATGTGAAGGTTCTAACTGACTATCAGATCAATAAAAGCTGAAAACATGACTCCACTAAAGAAAACAATGTATTCTTTGATTGTGTCAATAAAAATTCACTGCCCTGCCAAAAGGAATATACCCACTGGCTGATGTAACGTATCCAGCACACTAAGGATAATTCTGGGCTTTATTCTTAAAGAATAACATTGCTAAGTGAGAGTCAATCTCCAGATCCCTAACATGTGGTGGAAATCAGGAAGTTGTCAAGACACGTAGAAAGAGAAACAGGTCGTCAGTGCCATTTTATCAATAAGTAGAAAGTACTTCCACAAATATAGGCATCTGTACCCTTCGAGATATCTTAGGACCCTTTAAGCATATAAAGGACCAATTGCTTGGGAAATCTGATCTCTCCTTTTAAAATGATCTTAATAAAAATGTAACCTGTGCTATGTTTCAGAATAATCTAGGAAGGTTATTAAAAAGTGTATGCTCCTGGGTCCTTTGTCAAACCCATCCAATCACACTGAAAATGGATCCAGAAATCTGTATGTTTCAACATGCACAGGGAATCTCAGATCATTAATGGACTAATGGGAGGCATTTGACAGGTGGTCAGTTTGGTGCCCCATGCCATGTTGGACAAGAGCTAGGCTTATCTTGGCTCACTGAAATATCTCAGGGCCCAAATCATGCCTGGCACATAGTGCGTACTCAAACATTTGGTGAATTAATGACTGAAGAAATGAATGATTTCTCTAATATCCATTAAGCCCTCTATCCTCTCAACTACAACTCAGGATATTGCTATCAATTAAACACTTCTGTTTCTCAGCCTTTACCCAGACACCTCCTCACCAAATTTACCTGTTCCAAAATCTTTCTATGATTGAGCTCCTGCCAATTTAATCTTCTTCTAATTCACTCTTACCTTTAAATTCTGACCCTCGCGTTATAAGCTAACTAATAAGTAAGGGTGAACCCTTTCATTCAATTATCAACTTTGATGCTTGGTTAGGACAGTCTCACCTAGCCTGATAAGTCCTCAGAGCTTCAATCAAGCCCATCATGGTTAAATACGGCCATGTCAATACCACTTCTGGCAGAGCTAGAAATATGATTTGCCAAGGCTTAATGTGGTCATTCATTTCAAATAGCTGAAGAACAAATCCATGAAAAAGAAAATAGTTATTCTGAGTTTTTCTAAGAGAGACTTAAGATTAGCAGGAATAAGTTATAGAGAGAAGATTTTGATCCAAAATAAAGGACAATCTAAAATTAATCTTTCTACTATGACATCAATTGCCCAAAAGCAGTCAGCTCCCTTTTACTAAGATAATTCAAATCAAAGCAAAATAATTTATCTGGAATAGAATCATAAAACTTGAAAGAATTTTAGATATCAATTCAATATACTACTTCAACCTCCATTCTATAAGTGAAATCTAAGGTCCAGAAAAACTGAGACCTATCTAAATTCATAGACCTTATTAAAGCCAGCCCGGGCAAGCTTATAATCCCAGCACTTTGGGAGGCCAAAGTGGGTGGATCACCTGAGGTCAGAGATTCAAAACTAGCCTGGCCAACATGGCAAAACTGCGTCTCTACTAAAAACAGAAAACGAGTTGGGTGTGGTGGCGCATGCCTATAATCCCAGCTACTTGGGAGACTGAGGCAGGAGAATTGCTTGAACCTGGGAGGCAGAGGTTGCAGAAAGCCGAGATTGTGCCCTGCACTCCAGCCTGGGCAACAAGAGTGAAACTCCATCTTAAAATAAAATAAAATAAAATAAAGTCAGTTGTAGGAACATAGCCTGCCCTGAGGGCTTTGTCCATATATCTACTCAAATTGTAGAAGCAATACCTGCTTTGATTTATATGACTCCAAATGTCTTATCTAAATTCTAGGACTTAGGACTCTGTATTTTGAACTCGTCTTTTTTCCTTCTTTTTTGCTTATATCCAGAATTTTATAGTTAATTAATTTTTCATGGAAATGAAGTGAATCATGACTCTTGATTTGCGTATTTGCAAATTGAAGAAAAAAAATCAAAAACAAATCTGCCTGAAAACAGTATATGACAACCTGTTATTTACTGAAAAAAGGTATCTCTCTTTCTTTTTTTTAAGGTGAAATAAATTAAATGGCATCCACCATCTTGTTGTGTGTAGCATGATCCTCCCCTTGGGCTTGAGAATACGACTTTTCCAATGGTAGAAAGAGGAAATAACATTTACGGAATGTCTGCTTGCTAGGTGCTTCATATATGTAATCACATCTAATTTCATTTAATCCACACAATATCTCTGTGAAATGGTTATTATAGACATTTTACAGATGAGGAAATTGGATTTTAAAATGGTTTAGTGCCATGCTGAAAGCACTATAGTTAGTATATGGTAGAACAAGATGTGAAATTAGATCTTAGGGGAACAACTTTTCTGATTAGCCCAGGACTGAGGAGTTTCCTAGGACATGAGACTTACAGTGTTAAACTTGGAAAAGTCAGGCAAACTGAGATAACTGCTCACCTTGGTTAGTCCTAAATCCAGAGAAAAGTGAAGAAAGTTCTCTCCTAAGATCACCAAATGCCAGTGACACAATTTTTTTTTGGTGGGGAGAGGTGAGGGTGTAGTTTTGATGTGACATGTTAAGACATACAGATTTCAGGATCCATTCTCTGTGATTTTGATTGAATAGGTCTGGCATGAGACTCCAGAACACATACTGTTAATATCTTCCTAAATTATTCTGACACACATAGATCATAGGTCACATTTTTAGAAAGCATTTCTAAGAAAGAGAGACTTCCCAAGGAGTCTGTCTTGTATACTCTTACAGGGTCCTACTACATCCAGAGGAGCCTGGCACCTGTATCTGCTGGCATCATTAGTAACATCTGATTTAAAGATAATCATCATTCTGGAGGCCTCTGTTCACATGTATTTGGCAGGAACTGGATAACTCGTCTTTTCCTTAATAGAAGATCCAAAGCCATTTTACAGCCTTTGCAGCCAAAGACCATGACTTAGGGACACCAAACAAGCACTGTCACCATTACTCAGGCATTGGAATGATCTCATCAACCCAGTAGTTCTCAAACTCCAGGTGTATAAGAAGCACATGGGGATCGGTTCAACATGGACATTCTTGTACTCTATATTCTAAGAGTCTGATTTAATTGCGCTGAAGTAAAATTCAAGAATACGCAATTTACACATCATTTTCTCCCTGCCAGGTGACTTGGCTATCTTCTTGATTCTTTACCTGTGTTAAAATTGCATTCATTCTTTGCTTATTGTGTACCCAACACAATATTAAACCCTGGCTTGTGGAGGGATATTTGGAAAATACTAAATTGTATTAAAACAAATCATAAACTACTTAAATAATTTTTAACTTAGAGGGCAATATATTCGATCATACAATTGCCTTTTGTTTATTTATTCTCTTTTTTGGTGACAAAATACCCATTTTGAAACTGTCCCAAAATAAAAGCATCTGCATGGGGAAAAATTACATTAGACATTTTGCTGATTTCTTCTCTTTGTCATTCATATTTCAGTGCTAATTTTCTAAAGTCTCTTACACAGAACAGTTTTAAATTCCATATAAGGCAAATTGGGCAAATTCCATTTCAGAACTGCAGTTGTGTTGACACACAGTAATCTTATTAGCAATAAAAGGATATTACCTATAATTGAATAGCTCTGCAATTAGCAAATTTCAGAGCCAGGGAACACCATCATTCTTCAGTTTTACATTTGTTTTTACCCACACCAGGAAATGTTTGAACTACCAACAAAACTATTAGCATGTTCTTGCTCTACTAAATGAAAAAATAACTTAATAAAAAACTGTTTCACCCAGAATAAATATTAACTGCAGTTCATGCAGATAAGCTTAATTTAGCAATTAGGATTGTGTTGTACTCTTACTCTGACAAATAAAGTCTGCATTTATTTTATGCAACATAACATCTATGTCACCCCTAAATCTAATCGGGCACAATTCTGTGTTGACAATAAGGGCCCAGTTTCCATTTATTTAAACAAATATATCTGTGTGAAAAATAATTATTCATCTAGGCAAGTTATATTTGGTGTTTTCATGACAGCTGTATAATTGGGTCATTCTAATATTATAATGCATGCACACACACACACACACACACACACACACACACGTACTCACACAATTTCTTTAAAAATGGATTTAGGTACGTTCTAGGGCTCAACATCACCCATGGAACAAATTACATTAAAATTACAATTAACTTCCGCTCAACTGTCAGCAGAAATCGATGTTGCTGTGTACATATTGCCTCTTCCTCACTTTTATTAAGCCCCTTTCAATTACGAGGGAACATAAATTGGAAGGATGTTGCTATGTCATCTACAGTATTAAAATGTACGAGGAACATTGACCCTAGCCTCTAGAGATTATGTGAAAAGCCATTTATATGCACAGCTGTACAAATTGCCTGAGTTTAATGCTAAATTCCGTGGAAAATCATCTTTGCTGCTCTGCATCTGAGGAAGGACAAGGTTTAAATATTTAATGTGTTCCCTTACCAGACAAGCCCACTCAGCAGTGAATTAGTGAACCGGTCAGTACAGAGAGCTCTTTTTGGGAGTGACAGGTTTTGCCTTTAAATGCAGGAAATGACCTGAGTTCACACTTAGCTGAAAACAGTAGCCAAGAGAAAAGCAAGCTGGGTTCATGCACATTGGCTTTGCTAGTGCTGTCTTCCATCACATGATTCTCAGACTGATTCTGAGGGCCCTGTCTGTAGCCTATTCTTCAGATTGGTCACAACAGTGTCCCTTTCCTCCTTTCACCTATCTGACATTTCTTCATGTATATGGACTGATCTGGAAAACATTGTTTTGGGCATATGACTGAAAGAGCATCACCACTTCATGTTGTATGTGTGTGGTGGTGGGGAGGGGAGCAAAATCAACCTGTTCACTAACGGAAGCCTTATTTCAGAGTGTGGCTGTGAGGGTAACTGCCATCGTTAAAATCCCACGTGATTATGTACCAGCTGACTCTGTTAATTTACTTATCTTCATATCACTCAGCTTTCTCATCTGTAACAATTAAGAAAATTTCTTTTTATTTTCAAAAAATGAAGATTATAACATTTCCACAGGAATTTTTTAGGGTAAGAGACTTAGTAAGTGAAATATATTATTTATTTTGAAACTTAGCAATTTTCCAAAGTGACTATAACTTGAGTTGTGACTTATTTTTAAAATAGCACACGCAATCTTCTTTACAGTGAGCAGAAACCTGTCTCCTCATTACCTCACCTTACCCAGGTAACTTATTGTATCTTTTGCGTTATTGAGACTCTCAAGAGACAGAATTAGTTGCCCAAGAGCTAGTGAGATTTTTGTCATAGATGATGTTCAAACGGAAGCTGGTAGCAATGTTGTAGAGAGCATTCAAGCTTTGAAAGTACAGTTACATCAAGACAACTCTCAACCGGAAGGTTAGAGGAGACAAAAATGGCAGTAAACTGGGGAGTGTGAAAGTCCAAGTCAGGTGTCAGAATCACTAGGGAACATTTTCAAAATGTTCATCTTGAGGGATAAGGAGAAGGGTAAAGGAGTCAGAAATTTCTCCTAAACTAGCCCTCTTCCCCAACCCTGCTTTGAAAATTACTAGGTCAATGGTACCCAAACCTGGCTGATCACTTGAATCATTCAGGTTGAGTGACATCTTGAGTCAGAACTGGAGATATTTGTCTAGACTGAAGAGTCTCAGCCCTGCAGCATTGCAGTCAGCTGGAGAGGGGGCTTTCAAAAACACTGATGGTTATGCCTCCCCCAATATTAGTACATGAAGATGCATCTCCCAAAATGTAAATACAAAGAGAATAGTAATAATAATATCAGTTCTCACTAGTCTACTGAGTAAGTTCATCCAGCCCTAAACAGCCACAGTGGCAGTGATTTGGGAAGTTTAATTAATTTGAGTAAGTTTACATGGCAGATTAAAGGCCGAAGTAGGACTCAAATCCAGTTCTTCACACTCTTGAGTTGGTTATGTTTTTACTTTATCATCATCAGATAGTTTTCCAGGTTCTTTGGTGACCAATCCTGTTTGCACTAACAGACCATGCTCCTTTTCTTAAAAGCATTTCACAACAAAGATTAGCTATTAGTAGTAGCTTTAAGTCAATTTTTAACTTCTAATACCTTCAGACCTGAGACTTTAAGTTTGCTTTTGTTTACAAATTATAGTTGTGAAGGACTGGTGACTAGTTGGAGTCTAGTGAACCTCTCAAGAGCTACAATGCTTTGATTAACCTTATAGTAATTTCATATGCAATCATTCTTAATGCAAAGAAAATCAACATACCTGTTGTTGTTTTTTTCTTTTTTTTAAACAAGGCAACATGGCTGCTAACCCAAAAACAAACAACTCAGATTTCTTTTTTTAAATTTAAAGAGTAATAAGAATTGTTTATATTTCATTTTTTAAAATAATTTCATATTTTATTTTAGATTTGGGGGTACATGTGCATGTTTGTTTCATGGATATGTTGTGTGATACAGAATTTTAATATCTAGAGTGCTAAAATTGAGTTTGACATTTCTAAATTTCTTGCATCGACAATTAAAGTGGTTGTCATGCTTAAAAATATATCCAACTTCCACTTTTAGGAAGATGGCATAGGCATACTTTTCCTCATTCCTCCCACTAAAATCTTTGTTTTCAGATAAAACAAACAGAGAAGACTCTGAAAGATAAGGAAGAGAAGGAAGACTGGCTAGGGACTCAAGGCCTGAGTTTACCCCATGGTAAATTATCTGGATTTTTTTTTTTTTTTTTTTTTTTTTTGTCTCATGTATCCCAACTTGAAGGTAAAGAAGTCAGCAAGCAGGAAACATCAAAAGGCAAAGATCAAAAGAGACATGCACAAAAGCCTAATCTCTCTAGCCAAAGGCACAGAAAAGGGGCAGCCTAGCAAGACAGTAAACTGCTCTACTCTAGCCAAACAGCACAGAATACAAAACTGTAGCCCTATTCACACCCAAACCAGGAAAGGTCAAATGGGAAGTCTAGAATTTCACCTTCAGCAGACTATAACAAGGCACCCAAATGTTGCCCCTGCCTTGTTGTGGGTTTGTATCAGAAAAGTAAAATAGACAGCTGAGACCTTGATCCTTGCTAGATTGTAACAAGGGTCCACCATTGCAGTGTCAGTGGAGACCCTGCAAGGAGGCTGAACTTCTTCCTTCATGTGGTGGTAACAAGATGACCCTTATGTCTCTTCTCAGGTGTCTCATAGAGACAGGGTCTCACCACTCCTAATGGTCAGGAGACCATTCCTCCCCATGATCTCAATGGAGGCCATGTAGGGAGTAGTAGTTATGTGCTTATACCCTCAGAAAGCTACCAATGGAGGGTTAGAAGAGGGCCAGGACACTCAGTGAAGAGAACTACCTCCTCAGGTGTCAACAGAGGCTGATGGGCAGACATAGAATTCTACTTCTACGTGGAGGTGAACTTCCCTTTCCTGGGGTAGAGCAACAGCAGTGGAAGCCAGATAAAACAGAAGCTTTAAAGAGATTCGAGTCTCATAACACAACAACAGCAACAAAATGTCTAGATTTCAACTAAAAATAACTCATCATGCCAAGAACCAGGAGTATCTCAAACTGATGAAGAATAATAATAATAATAGTAATAATGCCATATTAGATTTCTAGGGCTGCAATAACAAATACCAAAGACCTTCAAAACTTCCTCCTTTATGTAAGCAATGAAAACACTGGTAAACTAAAACAGCATTTTTAGAACTCTGGAAAGCAATCAATAGCTTACAATAACAGTGAAAATCAGCAGCTTGCCAATCACTGAAAGGGGCAGAGCAGGATTGGAGTTCTTTCAATGCCTCATTTCCAGAGATTGCCATTATTATACTCATTTGATGATTCCTTGAAAGACTCCATTCACAAAACTTTCTTTGTTTAACCTAAGTCATAATTCACGAGTGTAAAAAGCCTTTCTGTTAGTAGGTTTGTCAAAAACAATCATAGAAAATTATTTAACATTGCAGCTGCCTGAAGCACTGAGTAAAAATGGACAAATAATAGGCTAATGAAAGAGTTCAAAAGAAGAAATATTGAAAATGAGTTGTCTATAGGGGTATTTGAAAAGCTATGGCATATTCCTGGGAATCTAGAAATCCATGTTCATGTGTAGGGTCATATAGCACAATCAGGACAGACTAGAGAAGAATCCAAGCTTTCACATCTAGCTAAACTTGAGTCTCTGTGTAAGCAGGAAGCGTAATGCAGACTTGTATAATATCTGGTTAGGTATTAAAGACATGTGAACACACACTTCAGCAGAGTGAGACTTACTGGCTTCAGCCATTTTAAGAATTTCCATTGAATCATTAAGACTTTAGTGATTATAGCCGGGCGCGGTGGCTCAAGCCTGTAATCCCAGCACTTTGGGAGGCCGAGGCGGGTGGATCACGAGGTCAGGAGATCGAGACCATCCTGGCTAACATGGTGAAACCCCGTCTCTACTAAAAATACAAAAAACTAGCCGGGCGTGGTGGCGGGCGCCTGTAGTCCCAGCTACTCGGAGGCTGAGGCAGGAGAATGGCGTGAACCTGGGAGGCGGAGCTTGCAGTGAGCCGAGATCGCGCCACTGCACTCCAGCCTGGGTGACACAGCGCGAGACTCCGTCTCAAAAAAAAAAAAAAAAAAAAGACTTTAGTGATTATATATGACAAAGAAACTGCAGAAATAGTTTAGAAAAGTTACCAAATAAACAACATACAGCAACATCAACACACACTGGGGAAACAAGGGAAAGTAAGGAGAACCTGACTTCCAGTAATTACCTTTATATTATTTTAAATGTATGATTTTCAATAAAAAAATTATGAGACATATAAAGAAACAAGAAAGTGCAGCCAGTACACACGGAGGGGGCAGGTTATCTATGGTAACTGTGCCTTATGGAGACCAGACGTTGACATTTTAAAAATTTATTGACTAAATTTTTCTCCAGTCCAGATATACTAGACAAAAATTTTAAATGAACTATTTAAGTATGTTCAAGAACTAATGAAAACTATGTTGAAGGAACCGAAGAAATGTGTGATTATGATGCCTCACCAATTAGAGAATATTAATAAAGACAGAAGAAAGACCCAAATAAAAATTCTGGAGTTTAAATGTCTAATGATTTCTGTTAAAAATGTATTAGAGGTGCTCAGAGAAGATTTAAATAGTAGAAGAATGAGTGAGCAAACTTAAAGATTGATGAATTAAAGTTATCTAGTCTGAGGAACAGGAAGAAAAAATGAATGAAGAAAAATGAACACAGCTTCAGAGACCCGTGGGGGACCTTAGGTATGGCGACACAGGCATAATTAGAGTCCCAGACGGAGAGAGTGAACTAGTATAATGAATATTAGAGGAAATAATCACCACAACTTCCCAAATCTGATTTTTAAAAAACCTCAATTTATACATTAAGTAGGTTCAGCAAATCCAGATAGGATAAGCTTAAAGAGATCCATACCTGCATACATTATAGTCAAATTGTCAAAGACAAAGAGAACCATAAAAGTGGCGAGAGAAGTGACACATTTTATTTAGGCAATCCACAATAAGATCAGTGCCTGATTTCTCATCAGACACCATAAGGGCCAGTAGGCAGTTGGATGATATATTCAAGGGTGCTAAAATAGATATCATCAACCAGTAATTGTATAGCCAGAAGAATTATTCTTTAAAAGTAAATACTAAGACATTATCAGATACTCGGACAATAACAGAGAAATTTTTGATAGAATACTAAGTCAACAGGAAATACTAAAGCGAGTTTTCCAGGTTGAAAGAAATGTATACCAGACAATAATGAGAATAAACATGAAGAAATACAAAACTATTAAAGATACCTACTAGGTAAATATAAAAGACATTATAAAGTTCTTTTTTTTACTCTGTTTTTCCTCCTGTCTAATTTAAACAACACCCATTAAAATCTGTTTTGATGGGCACACAATGTATACAGATCTGATTTTTATGAAAATAGCACCAAAGGATGGGAACAAAACAGAAAGATACATATATAGGCTTTTTATACCACTGAATTTTTGTTTGTTTTAATCCAAACTAGATTGTTATAAATTAAGATATTCATTGTAATCCCAGAGCAAATCAATCACTAAGATTATAACTGTAAAACACATAGTAAAATAAATGATAAGGAAATGAGTGGTAAGCTATAATGTATCTATTTAACATGCAAAAATTTTAAGAGAACAAAGAAACAAAAAAGACATAAGCCATACAGAAAACGAATAGTAAGGCAGACATGACTCTTACCTTGCAAGTCATTATAATAAATGTAAGTGAAGTCGCCGGGCGCTGTGGCTCATGCCTGTAATCCCAGCACTTTGGGAGGCCGAGGCGGGCGGATCACAAGGTCAGGAGATCGAGACCATGGTGAAACCCCGTCTCTACTAAAAATACAAAAAATTAGCTGGGCGTGGTGGCGGGCGCCTGTAGTCCCAGCTACTCTGAAGGCTGAGGCAGGAGAATGGCGGGAACCCGGAAGGCGGAGCTTGCCGTGAGCCGAGATCGCGCCACTGCACTCCAGCCTGGGGGACAGAACGAGACTCTGTCTCAAATAAATAAATAAATAAATAAATAAATAAATAAATAAATGTAAGTGAATTGAACACTCCATAATGTAATGTACAGTTTGGGAGAAGAGACTTTTTAAAAATCATCCAACTATGTGGTGTCTACATTAGAGACACTTTAGATTCAAAGACACAAATGGATTGAAAGTAAAAGGAGGGAAATTATATGCCATATGAACAGTAACAAAAACATGCTGGAATGAGTGTATTAATATGAGACAAAATAGATATTAAAACAAAATTGTTATACAGACAAAGGAGAATATTTTATAATAATAAAGGATTAATCCATTAAGAAGATATAATAATTATAAACATATAGGAAACTGATAATGGAGGCTGAAAATATATGAAGTATGAGCTGAAAGAACTGAATAGAGAAATAGAGAATTCTATAATCATACTTCTAGACTACAATACTTCACTTTGAATAATAGAAAAACTAGCAGGAAAATCAATGAGACAATAAAAGATATGAACAATACTATAAAACAACTAGAACTAACAAATATCTATGAAACATTACACTCAACAACAGGAGAATATACATTCTTCTCAAGTGCTATCACATTCTCTAGAATAGATCATATGTTAGGCCACAAAGCATATCTCAAGAAAACTTAAAATATTAAAATCATGCAAAGTATGTTCTCTGAGAACCCTGAAATAAAATTAAATGTCAATAAGAAATAGAAATATGTAAATTAAGCAACACACAATAAAACAACCAAAGAGTCAAAGAATAAATCACAAGGGAAATTAGGAAACACTTTGAGATAAATGAAAACAAAAACATAAACTATATTAATTTATGTAATACAGGTAAATGATGCATAGAAAAAACATTATCATTTTAAACACCTATATTAAAAGAAACAAGAAAAATCTCAACTCAAAAGCCCAACATCCCACCCTAAGAAACTAGAAAAATAAGGGCAAACTAAATCCAAAGAAAATAAAATTCTGAAAATAATAAAGATCAGATGAAATTCAATGAGAGTAAGAATATAAAAACAATTTTAAAAACTAGTCAAAACAAAGGTTGGTTCTTTGAAAAGATCAACAAAGTTAACAAATCTTTAGACCAACTAAGATGAAAGAATAAAGACTCATATTACTAAAATCAAGGACAGAGGAGAAATTAGTAATTAAATTATAGAAATAAAAATAATCATAAGAAAATATAAATAATTTATGTCAATAAATTTACATAAATTTATAAAACTTTCTAAAATTTCTAAAAATGATGCAAACTCTAAAACTGATTCAAGAAGAAATGGATTATGTAAATGGATTTATAGCATGTAAAAATATCTATTTAATAATCAAAACACAAAAAAGCCCAGGAACAGATGTTTTATTGATGAAATCTACCAAATGTTTAAACAATATTTAATGCCAATCCTTTGCAAACTCTTGTAGCTACTACAACAACGACAAAAATAGAAGTGCAGGAAATACTTTCCAAGTCACTTTATAAGACCAGTATTATATTTATTGCAAAATCAGAGAATAAGATCCCAAGAATATTACAGACTGTTATCCCTTATGATTATAGCTTCAAAAATTATTGACAAAACAAACTGAACCCAACAATATATTAAAAAAGAAACAAGACCAAGTGAGATTTATCTCTGGAGAGCAAGATTTGTTCAACATATAAAAATCAATCAATACAATATGCTTTATTAAATGGATAAAGGTCAAAAACCACATGATCAGCTCAAAAGACGTAGAAAACCAAAACTGTTCACATTAAGATGAAGAACGAGACAAAGGTGTCCACTCCTGATTCTTCTAGTCAACATTGTAATGAAGTTTCCAGCTAGGGCAAATGGTCAAGAAAAATAAATAAAAGGCACCCAGATTGAAAAAGAAGTAAAATTATCTCTACTTGCAGTTTACTTGATCTTGAATATGGAAAATCTTAAGGTATTTACCAAAGAAGTGATTAAATCTAATAAACAAATTCAGCAACATATCTGGATACAAGATTATATTTAAAACTCAGTTGTATTTCTATACACTAGCAATGAACAACCCAGAGCAAAATTATAATGACCATTCTATTTACAATAGCATCAAAAATAAAATATTTAGGCATAATTTTTAATTTAAAATGTATACACTAAAATTTATAAAATATAATTTAAAAAATAAATACACTAAAATTTATAAAATATAATTTAAAAAATAAAGAACCAATAAATGAAAAAACAACTATATTCATGGTTAAAAAAAATCATGTTTTTGAGATTTAATACTCACCAAATTGATCTACATTTTTCAAAAAACCCTATCAAAATCCCTCTTGACATTTTTTCAAAAATTGATAAGCTGAATCTAAAATTCATGAGGAAACGCAAGTGACTCAGAATAGCCAAAACAACCTGAAAAAATATGAACAAAGTCAAAGGACTTATACTTCCTGATTTCAAAACTTACTACAAAACTATACTAATCAAGATTATGAGGCACTCACTTGATAGTAGAAAAATAGATCAATGGAATAGAATTGAGAATCTAGAAATGAGGTCATATGTTTATTCTCAGCAGATTTTTAACAATTGTGCTTAGACAATTCAAGAAGAAGGAATAGCCTTTTAAGCAAATGGTACAAAGATAAGTGGGTAGCCACATGTGAAAGAATGAAGTCGAACTACTGTTTCATACCATGTTCAAAAATTAACTCATAATGGATCAAAGACATTAATGGAAAAGATAAAATTGTAAAACTCTTAGAAGAAAACATAGGTATATATCTTTGTGATGTTGGATTAGGCAATAATTTGTTTTTTTAAAAACAACAAGTTTTATTATCATTACTGAAGATTGCAAGATGTATTGCCTTATTTAGTTCTAGATCTGGAAATATAATCAAATACATTTAGAATAAACAATATCACTTAACTACTAATGTTTGTGATGAAGTTTAAGATAATATAATTAGGTAATAATTTCTCACATATGACATCTAAAGTATAATCAACCAAAGAAAGATAAATTGGATACAATCAAAATTAAATATGTCTGTACTTCAAAGACACTATCAAAAATTATAAAGGCAAAAAATATAGAAAATATATACATATCATAAATTTGATAAGGCTCTAATAACCAGAATATGTAAAAAGATAAATAACCCAATTAAAAATAAATGAAGAATTTCAATAGAAATTTCTTCTAAGATGCTACACAAATGACTAATAAGCACATTAAAAAATGCTCAAAACAATTAGTAATTAGGAAAATGCCAGTCGAAACCACAATGAGATATAATTTTATGCCTGTGAGTATGGGTATATTAAGAAAAACAGGCAATGAGAAATATTGGTGGCAATGTGGAGAAATAGGAACCCTCAAACACTAATTGTGGAAATGTAAAAAGTGTCCACTTTGGAAAATAGTTTGACAGTTCCGAAAATGCTAAACATCAAGTTTCCAGACAAACCAGCATTCCTTGCTCAGCATAATGTTCAGACATCTATTCTCATGTTTTCATTTTCTCTTTCCATGATATTGAGAATGAATATTTATTAAGATATTTCTGTATATCAAGTACTATTTAAATCACTTTGTATTAATCATTCAACTTTACAACAGCTCTAAATATGGAAGTGTTTTAATAAACATTTTAGGTTGATGAAACCAAGCAATAGAAGGGTTAGTTAACTTGCCTAAGATCATAAAACTAATAAGTTTAAAAGCTTAATTATAATCCCAGGGTCTCTGACTCTAAAGATTAAATTAGTATTTAAAAGAGGGAATCTGGTTCCAAAATGGTGTCATAGAAGCAAGCTGACTTTACTCTTCCCCACAGAAAACCAAAAACAAATATACAGCATAAAAATTATCACCAACACTATCCCTGAACTCGAATATTGAGGATGAGACAATTCCCAGGGTCGCAGAGACATAAAAATATCCAAGCAGATGGTCAGAGAATCAGACTTCCATAGCTGCAGTTCCCCTTTCCTCAATCTGCCCATCACCAAGCATGTAAAAGATATCCCTCCAACTGGCTGTTTCCATACTGGAAAAGTTAGATGAGGTAGACAATCAGCTTCTTCACCATCTTGCATTCCCTTACTGCAGAACTGTATCTGCCTTAACACATAGGGAACATTGGGAGCACGTGAAAGGAGAAAGATGTCTGAGAGCAAAAGACAAAGGAGGGAGGCAAGACTACCATCCCCATCCCTGGAAACTCTGTTCTATAACAAAAGAGATGCCATATCAGAATAGCTCTTCAGCATCACTATGCAGATTTGTTCACAGGTTCCCTGACAAAAATCCTTAGCCAGGCTTCCCACACCACAGAAGTATCAACCCCCTTTTGGATCCTCCTTCCACCCCATTCAGGACGGGTAGTTATCTGATTGTTTATTAGAACTGAAGCTAAGCTGGGATTAAGGTGCCACATAGTGTCAAAAATAAGGCAGCAACCTAGTGGGAAATGAAAGAAATAAAGAAAATCAAGAGATAAGTTATAGAGAATTTGTAAGCAAACATAATAAAAAAACAAGCCAGAAAGAGAAGGCTAAATAACCAATCCTTCAATGCAAAGACCTACATGTATATTAACAAGTAACAATAGCAAACATGGAATCATGACCTCAAGGACATCAAATAGGATTAAAAAAAAAAATCATGCAGAGGTCAGCAACTTCAAGGATTCAAGGAACATCAGCCCACAAATATTAGAAAGAACCAGTGCAAGCAACTGGTTCTTGTAACTGGTTCAGCAACTGGAAAAGCCAGAATGTCTTCTTACCTCCAAACAACCACATTAGTTCTCCAGCCATGTTTCCTAACCAGCTGAGATGGCTGAAATGGCAGAAACAGAATTCAGAATATGGATAGGAATGAAGATCATCAACATACAACAGAAAGTTGAAAGTCAATCCAGGGAATCTAAGGATTACAGTCAAATGATACAGGAGCTGATACACAAAATGACCTTCATAAAAAAGAATCAAGCTGATCTCATAGAGCTGACAAATGCTCTACAATAATGTCATAGTGCAATAGCAAGTATTAACAGCAGAATTGATCAGCCTGAGGAAAGAATCTCACAGCTTGAAGACTGACTCTCTGAAATAACTCAGTCAAAAAAAAATTAAAGGGAAAAACAATAAAGAAGAATGAAGAAAACCTCCAAGAAATATGGGATTATGTAAAGGGACTCAAACTATGACTCATTGGTGTGCCTGAGATAGAGGGAGAGAAACCAAGAAACTTGGAAAACATATTTCAGGATGTCATCTATGAAAATTTCCCTAAGCTTGCTAGAGAGGCCAACATTTACATTTAGGAAATGTAGAAAACCCCTGAGAAATACTTCACAAGAAGACAATCCCCAAGACACATAGTAATCAGATTCTTTAAGGCTGAAATGGAAGACAAAATGTTAAAGGCAGCTAGAGAGAAGGGGCAGGTCACCTACAAAGGGAACCCTACACAAGCTAACAGCACACTTGTCAGCAGAAGCCCTGCAAGCCAGAAGAGATTTGGGGTCTGAAATCAACATTTTTAAAGAAAAGAATTTTCAACAAATAATTTCATATCCGGCCAAACTAAACTTTATAAGCAAAGGAGAAATAAGATCCTTTTCAGAGAAGCACATGCTAAGAGAATTCATTGCCACCTACCTGGCTTACAAGAGGTCCTGAAGGGAGCACTGAATATGGAAGGAGGAAAGACTGTTACCAGCCACTACAGAAACGTACTTAAGTGCCTAGACCAGTCACATTATAAAACAACCATACAAACAAGTGTGCATAATAACCAGCTTACGACATGATGGCAGAATCAAATCCACACATATTAATATCAACCTTAAATAAAAATGGGCTAAATGTCCTCATTTAAAAGGCACAGAGTGGCAAAATTGGATAAAGAAGCAAAACCCAATGGTATGCTGTCTTAAAAGACCCATCTTACATGTAGTGACACTCATAGGCTCAAAGTAAAGGGATGGAGAAAAATCTAACAAGAAAATGAAAAACAGATCAAAGCAGGGATTGCTATTCTAAATCAGGCAAAACAGACTTTAAACTAACAAAGTTCAGAAAAGACAAGGGCATTACAAAATGGAAAAGGGCTCGATTCAACAAGATGATCTAACAGTCCTAAATATATATACACCCAACACAGGAGCACTCAGATACGTAAAGTAAGTTTTTAGAGCCTATGAAAAGATTTAGATAACCACACAATAATTGTGGGATCCTTTAAGATCCCAGTGACCAGGCCGAGGCAGGTGGATCACAAGGTCAGGAGATGGAGACCATCCTGGCTAACACGGTGAAACCCCGTCTCTACTAAAAAATACAAAAAAAAATTAGCCAGGCGTGGTGGGGGGCACCTGTAGTCCCAGCTACTGGGGAGGCTGAGAGGCAGGAGAATGGCGTGAACCCAGGAGGCGGAGCTTGCAG
Organism: Theropithecus gelada; assembly: GCF_003255815.1. NCBI lineage: Eukaryota > Metazoa > Chordata > Mammalia > Primates > Cercopithecidae > Theropithecus > Theropithecus gelada. Next base: position 33,150,294 of record NC_037676.1, on the reverse strand, counting down.
TGAGCCGAGATCGCGGCACTGCACTCCAGCCTGGACCGACAGAGCAAGACTCTGTCTCAAACAAAAACAAAACAAACAAACAAACAAACAAACAAAAGATCCCAGTGATAGTATTAGCTAGATCATTGAGGAAGAAAACTAACAAAATATTCAGGACCTTAACTCAATACTTCACAAAATAGACCTAATAGACATCTACAGAACTCTCCAGCCCAAAACAACAGAATATACATTCTCACCAGCACATGGCACACACTCTAAAATAACTACACAATCGGGTATAAAACAACCCTCAGCAGATTAAAAAAAAATTCATACCAACCACACTGTTAATCCACAATGCACTAAAAATAGAAATCAATGCTAAGAAAATCACTCAAAACATTGAATAAAACTAAACAATCTGCTCCTGAATGACTACTGGGTAAATAATGAAATTAAGGCAGAAATCAAGATATTCTTTGAAACTCTTGAGAAAAATGTTACAACATACCAGAATCTGGGACATAGTGAAAGCAGTGTTAAGTGGGAAGTTTATATCACTAAACACACCCATCAAGAAGTTACTATAGAAAGATCTCAAATTAACAACCTAGCATCACATCTAGAGGAAGTGGAGAAACAAGAGCAAACTAACCGCAAATCTAGAAGACAAGAAATAACCGAAATTAGAGCTGATTTAAAGAAAACTGTGATTTAGAAAACCACACACACACACACACACAAATCAATGAATTCAGACTGTTTTCTTGAAACAATAAAATGCACAGACCTCGAGCTAGACTAATAAAGAAAATAAAAGAGAGAAGATCTAAGTAAGCACAATCAGAAATGATGAAGGGGATGTTACCACTGACCCCACAGAAATACACACACACACACACACACACACACACCCCTCAGAGACTATTATGAACACCTGTATGCACACAAACTAGAAAACCTGGAAGGAATGGATAAATTCCCGGAAACATACAACCTCCCAAGGTGGAATCAGGAAGAGATTGAATCCCTGAACAGACCAATAATGGTTTCCAAAATTAAATCAGTAATAAAAAGCTTATCAGGTCTGGCTCAGTGACTCATGCCTGCAATCCCAGATCTTTGAAGGCTGAAGCAGGTGGACCACTAGAACCTCAGACTTCAACAGTAGTGTGAGCAACAGGACAAAACCCCGTCTCTATAAAAAATACAAAAATTAGCCAGACATGGTGGCCCCAGCTACTCTGGAGGCTGAGGTGGCATGATCACTTAAGCCTGAGAAGCAGAGGTTGCAATGAGCCAAGATCACGTCACTGCACTCCAGCCTGCATGAAAGTATGAGACTCTGTCTCTCAAAAAAATTTTTTAAAAAGTGTACCGGCTCGGTGCGATGGCTTACACCTGTAATCCCTTTGAGGGTGGAGGCGGGTGGATCACTTGAGGTCAGCAGTTCAAGACCAGCTTGGCCAACATGGTGAAACCCCGTCTCCACAAAAATACAAAAATTAGTCGGGCATGGTGGTAAGCGCCTGTAATCCCAGACAGATTCACAGCCGAATCCTAGCAGATGTATGCAGAAAAGCTGGTACCATTCCTACTGTAGCTATTCCAAAAAATTGAAGAGAAAGAATTCCTTCCTAATTCATTCTGTAAGGCCAGCATCATCCTGATAACAAAACCTGGCAGAAACACAACAAAAAAAGAAAAATTCAGGGCAATATCTTTGATGAAAAAGGTTGCAAAAATACTCAAGAAAATACAAGCAATCCTGGCCAGGCATTGTGGCTCTCGCCTGTAATCCCAGCACTCTGGGAGGCCAAGGCCAGTTGATCACCTGGGAGTCAGGAGTTCGAGACCAGCTCTGCCAACATGGTAAAACCCTGTCTCTACTAAAAATACACCAATTAGTTGGTTGTGGTGGCGCACACCTATAATCCTAGCTACTTGGGAGGCTGAGGCAGGAGAATCAATTGAACCTGGGAGGTGGAGGTTGCAGTGAACCAAGATTGCACCACTGCACTCCAGCCTGGGTGATAGAACAAGACTCCATCTCAAAAAAGAAAAAAAAAAAAAAAGGCAAAGAAAAAGAAAGAAACAAGCAATCCAAATCCAACAGCACATCTAAAAGCTCATACACCATGACCAAGTAGGCTTTATCCCCAGGAGGCAAGGTTTGTTCAACATAATGCAAATCAATGTTATTCACCACATAAGCAGAACCACAGATAAAAATAAACACATGGTTATCTCAATAGATACAGAAAAGTCTTCCAGTAAAATTCAACATCCCTTCATGTTAAAAACAGTGAAAAATAGGCATTGAAGGAACATATTTCAAAATAATAAGAGCCATTTATGAAAAACCCACAGGTGACATCATACTGAATGGGCAAAAGCTGGAAGCATTCCTCTTGAAAACTGGAACAAGACAAGAATGTCATCTTTCACCACCATTATTTAACATAGTACTGGAAGTTCTAGTCAGAACAATAAGGCAAGACAAAGAAATAAAAGGCATCCAAATAGGAAGAGAACTCAAACTATGTCTGTTTGCAGATGATATGCTTCTATGTCAAGAAAACCCCATGGTCTTTGCCCCAAAGTTCCTTGATATGACAAACAACTTAGCAAAGTTTCATGATACAAAATCAATGTACAATAATCACTGGCATTCCTATACACGAACAACATCCAAGCTGAGAGCCAAATCAAGAATGCAATCCCATTCACAATAGCCACAAAAAGAATAAAATACTTAGGAGTATAGCTAACCAAGGAGGAGAAAGAGCTCTGCAATGAGAAAACAAAACACTGCTCAGACATATCAGAGATAACTCAAACAAATGGAAAAACTTTCCTTGCTCATGGATAAAAATAATCAATATTGTCAAAATGGCCAGACTGCCCAAAGCAATGAATAGATTCAATGCTATTCCTGTAACACTACTGAAGACATTCTTCCCAGAATTAGAAAACACTATTTTAAAATTCATATGGATCCAAAAAAGAATTCAAATAACCAAGACTGTCTGAAGAAAAAAGCAAAAAGCTAGAGACATCACACTAACCAGCTTTAAACTATACTACATGGCTACCATAAATGAAGCAGTATGGTACTGGTACAAAAGTAGACACATAGACCAATGAAACAGAATAGCGAGCCCCAAAATAATGCCACACACCTACAACCATCTGATCTTTGACAAAATTGACAAAAATGAGCAATAAAGAAAGGACTCCTTGTTCAATAAATGTTTCTGAGATAACTGGCTAGCCATATGGAGATTAAAACTGGACCCCTTCCTTAAACCACATACAAAAATTAACTCAAGATGGATTAAAGACTTAAATTTAAAATGAGAAGCTATAAAAACCCTAGAAGAAAATCTAGGAAATACTATTATGGAAATAGGACCTGGCAAAGACTTCATGACAAAGATGCCAAAAGCAATTGCAACAAAAAGAAATTGACAAATAGGACCTAATTAAACTAAAGAGCTTCTGCACAGCCAAAGAAATTGCCAACAGATTAAACAGACAGTATACAAAATGAGAGAAAGTTATTCACAAACTATGTATCCAACAAAAGTCTAATATCCAGTATCTATAAAGAAGTTAAATATACAAGCAAAAAAACAAACAAACCTATTAAAAATTGGGCAAAGGACATAAACTTACACCTTTCAAGAGCAGACATTCATGTTGCCAACAACCATATGAAAAAATATTCAACATCACTAATTATTAGAGAAATGCCACTCAAAACCACAATGAGATACCATCTCACACCAGTCAGAAAGAATGGCTATAATTAACAAGTGAAAAAATATCAGATACTTGTGAGGTTGTGGGAAAAAGGAAACATTTAGGCTTATGCACTACTGGTGGGAATATAAACTAGATCAGCCATTGTGGAAAGAAGTTTGGGGATTTCTCAAAGAACTTAAAACAGAATTACCATTTAACCCACTAATCCCATTATTGAGTACATACCCAAAGGAATATAAATAATTGTTTTGCCATGATGACATATTCATGCATATGTTTATCATACCAGTATTCACTATTGTGAAGATATAGCATAAACCTAAGTGCACATTAATGGCAAACTGGATATATTAAATATGGTACATATACAACATGGAGTACTATGCAGTCCTAAAAAAGAATGAGATTATGTCCCTTGCAGCAACATTGATGGTGCTGGAGGCCATTATCCTAAGTAAAGTAATTCAGGAACAGAAAACCAAATACCACATTTTCACTTTTAAGTGGAAGCTAAACTTTTAGTATATTTGGACACAAAAAAGGGAAAAACAGACACTGGGGCCTACTTGAGAGGGGGGAGGTTGGGAGGAGGGTGAGAATTAGAAACTACCTAGCAGATACTATGCTTATTATCCGGGTGATAAAATAACTTTTACACAAACTCCTGTGACATGCAACTTTCCTATATAACAAACCTGTACGTGTGTCCCTGAACCTAAAATAAAAGTTGAAAATAAAATTATAAATAAATAAAAGACTATATTATTAACCATTAATATTATATAATGATTATCAAATTGCAGCATAATGTAGGCTTTTTGCCATATCTGTTGGAATCAAAAAGTCATACTGAAAGACCATTATAAGCTATTATAGTGCTATTACCAATCAGTCTGTTGCATACATGTTAACCATCCTAAATCTCAGTCACACTGGTGGGGAATATGAACACCTTAGAATAAAAGAAGTAATAAGGATTCTTAGCTTTCTCATTGATAATGTGTAATCCGAGTTCAAATGGTTAATCACTTGGGAAATTGGTGGTCAAACTGGAAGACATAAGTCTCTGTTCCTCATCTGTTTTTTTATTCCCCAAATTCCTCTCTTATGAAAGAAATTGTGAATAGTGAAATGATTATTGTTATACCATCTGTCACTAGACACCCCAGTTTGTCTTATGAAGCTGTAACATAAGGTATCAAAGTCAAAAGGTGATCTATGATTATACTGAGAAAGAAAAATGTCCCTTTTTGTAACACTATGTTAGAGGGATCCACAAAATAGTATACATTTGTGCCCCAATGTAATACAAAGATCAGAAAAAGATCATTTAATTACTTTTTCAAATTGTATCTATTCCTAACACCATGACGTATCCAGGGGACAAGGCAAGCAATGAATAGCTTTTGGTTTTGTTTTATTCCTCCTTACCACAGATGAGTTTGTCTAAGAGATTTCTAGAGCCTCGTGCAAATGACCATTAGCCAAGACTGTTCCTTCAGTGTGCCTGACATGCCCAGACAGTGCCAAATATCAGAATGAAGCCACAGGCTGTTACTGCCATGTTACAAACTTGAAATATGAACATGTACATTGTACCATGCAAGATTATCTAGCTGTCTTGCCATCTATCTACAAAACTGAAAGCTCTGACATTTTAACTTAGAGCCTTCTGAATTATTATGAACCCTATCAAAAATCTACAGTAAAAAGACACAAGACCAACTTATATTCAATTCAACTTATATGGATACACATATATGGCATAGATTTAATTTCATCCCAAACATCTTTCATGTATTGTCTAAAATATTATGTTGAACTTAATATTGTTTTGCTGAAAAAAGTCAAGAATATAGTGATTCAAGCAAAATTCATAATGAGATTTTTATATAATGAAATATGTGACTCCAGGAGACAGTGATTTACACAAATAGGGTGTGATGCATCTTTTATGCATGGGTCTATGTACAGGCAGATATAAAGTTATTGTTCTGTATATCAGATATTAGATGTTTGCAGAACGCATTTGATTAAAGTGAAGTGTTGAACTGATAATGAATGTGCTGCCCAAATAATCTTCACCAGTTTCTCCCAGAACGTCAGGGTTTAGTTTAGTCAGTGTCTAAGTTTATTGACTACACAATAACAACTCATGCCTATTTTTCAAGACCTTTCTGAGAAGGAGACCCACTCATCACCTTTAGCTCTGTAATGACATGTTTCTCACTGCTGACAGACAGTCATGAAAGAATGGACCCAGATTAAAATCGGTTCTGAACTGAGAGTGATTGTGGTGATCAATATCTGCCTGGACGACAGGTGAAGAGACCAGATTGGCCATGCAGCAGGTCTAGTCATTAGTGGAACATAAACAAAGCACCACAGCTCAACCTGAATCATAGAACTGTTTGAACTTTGCCATGCTTGTCTCTGACCCTGGCTGTCTACAAAGGCTGAAGCAACTAATGAGAGTTTGTGACCGTCAGTTGTTGAAACTTCCCTGTACAGGGCAAGGTTAGACTATTTCACATCAGGGTGGCTAGCTGGTTCCTCTTGACACTGAGAATGCATGCCTTATTCTGAAATTCTAGAGCATTTATTTAATTAAATGCAGTTATACCAAAGAACTAGGGAATCTACAGAGAGGAGCACTTCACAGCGTTGTATTGCCAGCCTATGCCTCCCTCCGATCATAATTTTATCGCATTCCAAAGCGTTTCTTTTTAATTTGTATACCTAGAGATACGATATATGAAACAAATAATTCAGGGCTGAGTATAATATTCCAAGACTCAATGTAATTTATACAGAAAGCTGGATATTTATTACTGATGCTAGAGGTTATTAAGTTATCTGAAAGGTATAGACTTCATTTCTGTTTTCAAGAAATAGAGATTTATATTGCTTATTTATTCCCAGCTGTTGAATATCTGAGTTGTGCTCAGAAAAGAGATTAAAAATATTTGATGATACCAGGGCCAAGATAGCAGCAATTCAGAAAATTTTACCCAATTTTTTTTCAGAATAGGTTTCTGAGTGAATGTTGTATGTGTCTGAGTTTGTATGTCTGATCATGAATGTGGTATCCAATAAAAGACACATATTTTGAACACCATATCATGTAATATTATGTTTCATTGTTTTTGAAATATTAAAAACTAATTTCTTCAAGATAGTTCCCTGACTTAGGTTTTTACCACTGGAACAATAAAAATCCTCGTAGGATCCCTGACCACTGGACTGAGTCTTTGAACTCAGATTGCATTGTAGCTTTGCCACAAACTCTCTGGTGTGGCCTTAAGTGAGTCATTTAACCTTTGGCATCTATATTTTTCTCATTTATAAAAATAAGGAGTTGCACTTTTAGAATCTCATTATTCTATGTTTATAAATTAAACTATAAATAAATTGGGATTAATTCCCAGATAGTCTTACCTTAGACATAAAGAAAATGAATCTGAGTTGTTAATACCTGGCTCCATTTCTCATTTTTCTCATTAACATATATGATTACTTATTTTACATAGTTTAGATGTAGAATATGCTAAATTATATGTACTGTGCCCATGCAACTTCGAGAATCACAGGCTTTGGCAATTACTAAATCCAGAAGACAATTTTGCAACATGTATTTATCCTTCTAATGGAAAGAGCTCCAGGTTGTGCATCAATCTTTTCAACCTCTTGGGTAATAGCGATGCCTGCACAGGATTATGGAAAACAATGATATATACTATAAGAATAGATCAATCTGAAGATCGAAACATATATCTATATTTCTATGCAAACTTTACTACAGCATGCTTAGAGAGGTTTGGAAACACCTGAGCATATGAGCATGCATTTCGAATTCTCGACAGAAATTTAATGTTGCCTCTTTGGTTTGTGCTGTGACTGTAGGCAAGTCAGTCTTCACTTATAATGCCCGTAACTAGAAAAAGAAAAAGTGAGAAAAAGATGAAGAGAGAACAAAGGGCCAAAAACAAGGGGCCTTTAAGTCTCGACCTAAATCAAATACTAACAAGCTCTGTGTTGGAGAGTTATTTTATATCCTTGGCCACAAAACTAAAAGAAAATTTGATATATTAATCTTTGAACTAAAATTAAATTATCTTTAATATTCTCTAATGTGTTTTCTTTTGCACAACTATTAACTTCCACTTTGGGGCTATTGCGAAGATTGATGAGCTGAGTCCTATCAAAAACTTCTAGGAGAGGTAGGTTTTAAACCAAAGTACAATGAGCAGCTTTTGCTTCACGATTCTTTCTTTCTTCTTTTCAGTGTCTCATTCTGCTTTATGCTTTTCCTTACTTCTCAGACGACTTCTCCATTCTAGGTTTTTTCATGCCAATAGTACACCATGTGTCAGAACTTCCCAATCCCTTCTCCTAAAAAAAAACAAAAACAAAACAAAAACAAAAACAAATTCTCTATTTTCCCTTCTCTTTAGTCCACTGTTTAGTGAACAATGCTAGTCACATAAACTAATTTCTCATGCATTCCTGTTGATGATCTTGGAAGTCAATATCTTAAATAAGAGGAAAGACTCAAATAATGTGACTTCTAGGCATTATTAATATCTAACGAGGGATATGTATTGATGCTTTTTGATGTTCCTTAAGTTGTACCACAAAAGCACCCTTATTTTCTCTTTTCTTTCTTTTTTTTTTTTTTTTTTTAATAGATTCTCACTCTGTCACGCAGGTTGGAGTGCAGCGGCATGATCTTGGCTCACTCCACCTCCCAGGTTGCAACCTCTGCCTCCCAGATTCCAGCAATTCTTCTGTCTCAGCCTCCCCAGTAGCTGGGATTACAGGCCTGCACCATCACGTCTGGCTAATTTTTCTATTTGTAGTAGAGACGGGGTTTCACCACTTTGACCAGGCTGCTCTTGAACCCCTGACCTCAGGTAATCTGCCCATCTCAGCCTCCCAAAGTGATGGGATTATAGGCGCGAGCCACCACACCCAATTTAAGTATAATTTTGTGTTCTAAATAGCACTTTACAATTTAAAAGTGCTTTCATATACATTATCTTTTAAGAAAACAAAACAGTTATTTCTTAATATATACACATTACTGGACAAAATACCTGATTTTTAGGAAGATCATAACTTTGTATGTTCTTACAACTACTTAGAATGAAAGAGTTTTATGCTAGCTCTCTTATTTTGGTCTCATGTGCTTGTACCAAATATCTATGTCTGCAACAAAGGTACCGGGAATATCCATGTCATGGTTATAAGAGAACAGAAAAACAAAACAAAACAAAAAGCAAAGCACCAGTCTATTCATCCTTAAGGGTTAATTGAAGACCAAGTTTAAAGTTAAAGCATCATAATCATGAATCTTTTAAAGCTAATATTTTGGAAGCCTGATATCAATCACATGAACATCCAAAGTTCAAATAAAACTGGAATAAGTTGTGCCAAAAAGCACCAGGTTCTAATTGTCTCTTTTGCTTCTTCCTGTGTCTTAACCAGAGATCTGACATTTTTCCCAAAAAAAATGCTCAATATCTTTGAATGGCCTTATATTTATATGTTGATTATCTCTGATCCTTGATAAGATTCAAATGACAGAAGAAAACCTGAACTAATTGCTATAGTCACTCATTTAAAATATTCTGATAGTGTCCAGGTTTCCCTATTTTTTTTTTTTTTTTTGGTAATATAGAATCTGTGCAGCCTTATATTTTTATGAATCAATGGTGGGCATTGGGAAGAAAGACATGGATCTAAAGTAATATGTGGGAAAACAGTGAGTCTGAAATATTTAAAGACATTGACCAAATTTATAAAATGACTAAAAAATGTCAAAGTAAGTGACTTCCACTTTTAATCTTTACAAAATAACAGATAATATAATTTTACCATGAGAAACCATAAAACTAGACAAAATATATGAGGCAATTCTTTTTACATAGTGAAAAACAAACGGTACAGGCATATTATATTTGAGATAAAAGAAGTGTACAATACAAACAGCAAATTCACCAGGACTTTCTGGCTGAAGTCAATATTGAAACTGCAGCACAAGGAAGTGGACTGCAAGTAGAAAGTAGCAATCTCATTAGTTAGAATACGAAGTCCAGGATTTCTGAGGAGATGGTTATTTGTAGGGCAAGACACCAGAGAGGAGCTAGCTACACGAAGAGGTCCAGAAATCTAGAGACTTCCCTCCACTTTTTGCCAAATGCAAAGCTGCATATATGCAGGAAAATATGAGACAAAGCCTACAGAGAAAAGCTGTTGAGGATTTGTGAGCCAAATGAACATTTTGGACATCATACAATACTGGAGGGTATTGAAGTTCTGACCAGCCAAAGTGTAAAATCCTCTCTAAATGTATTGAGATTTTCATTGAGTTCCTAAAGGGTCTCACATGAAGAGTAAAGCTACTCTAGACCTACTCCAACAAAACCTAAAACCAAGTCTTAACAGGAACAAGGCAAAGTTGACAATCTGCTCTTCAGAATGTAATATTCTCCATGTCCCTTCCAAAATTTTAAAAAGTACTACTAGATACAAGAGGCAATAAAGTGTGACCTGTAATCAAGAGGAAGTTTAAAAAACAACTGATACAAACAGACATAGAGATGATGCAGATGTTGAAATTAGCAGATCAAGACTTTAAAAGAGCTCTTAGAAACATATCCAATGCCTCAAATAGAAATATGGACATAATGAGTGAATAAATAAGTAATCACAACAGAGACATAAAAACTTTAACACTGAATTTTAAAATATCAATAATCTTAAAGATGGGTCAAACAAAGCTATATAAATTAAAATACATGAAAATGAAGCACACATACCACCACCACCACTGAGAGCAACACAAAACAAATTGCTGGTCACCAAAGTGGTATATAATATTTGTAATTCAATTCCCAGAACTAGAGAGAGGAGAAAAAAAAGTAAAAATAGGCATCAGAAAAAATAGTGACCAGAATTTTCCAAATCTGACTGTAATTATTAATGCATTAAATCCAAGAAGCTCAAGGGAAATTGATCTAAAGAAATAAAAAGAAAACTATGTATGCAGATCATAGTTACATTTATAAAATACAAATATAAAGAGAAAACCTTGAAAGGGCCATTACCTATAGAGGAATAATGACAAGAATAACTGCTAATTTCTTATCAGAAACAATACAAGCCAGAAAAAAATTGAATAATATACTTAAAATATTGTAAGCAAATAGAAAAAACCCTGTTAACTTACGTTTCTATATTCAGCAAAGATATCCTCCAAATATGAAGTCAAAGGAGACATTTTCAGATCAATGAAAACCGAGATTTTTCACCAGTATACTTGCTCCATAAGAAAGTTTAAAAAAATTTTCAAACTGAAGAAATTTTGAATAATTTATGTGAATAACTACCAAGAAGTAGAGCTTAACTCACTTGTCTAGCAAACTTGATTGTGGACTGCGCTTAGTGACTTGCTTCCAAACAGTAGAATATGAAAAAAGAGGAAAAGTACCTTACATTGGAGAAACCTTGAAAATCACTACCTTCGTCTGATGATGAAGGTTAACTATCAGTGAGAAGTCACGTTGATAACATGTAGCCTTAATATACTGTAGTCAGAATGGCATTTCACCTCTGTGGTTTCCTTCCAAGAAGTCATAACCTTTGTCTAACCATGAGAAAAACATCCAATAAACCCCAATTTATGGACATTCTACAAAATACCCTATCATTACTCCTCAAGACTCTCAAGGTCATCGAAAACAAGAAAAGTCACAGGCTAGACAAAACTAAGAAGATATGATGTCTAAATGTAATGTGGCATCCTGGATTGTATTCTAGAACAGAAACATGGTATTAGAGAAAAACTAGTAAAACCAGAATAAAGTTTGAAGTTTAATTAATGGTGGTGTACTGATGTTGGGGTGTGTGTGTGTGTGTGTGTGTGTGTATTTAGAGAGAGAGAGAGAGAGAGAGGAAGATGGATTCTTGCTCTGTTGCCCAGGCTGAAGGGCAGTGGCGTGATCTCGGCTTACTGTAAGCTCCGCCTTCCGGGTTCACACCATTCTCCTTCCTCAGCCTCCCAAGTAGCTGGGACTACAGATGCCTGCCACCACGCCTGGCTAATTTTGTTTTTTGACAAATGTACCATATTAAGGTAAGATGTTACCAATAGGAGAAACTAGGTGACAGGAATAGAAACTCTCTGAACTATCTCTGCAACTTTCCTGTAAATCTAAATTTAATTTTAAATTTAGTTTAAATTTAAATTTAATTTAAAAAAATTAAAATTAACATAAAAAAGTATCGAGACCATCCTGGCTAACACGGTGAAACCCCATCTCTACTAAAAAAAAATACAAAAAACTAGCCGGGCGAGGTGGCGGGCGCCTGTAGTCCCAGCTACTTGGGAGGCTGAGGCAGGAGAATGGCGTGAACCCGGGAGGCGGAGCTTGCAGTGAGCCGAGATCCGGCCACTGCACTCCAGCCTGGGCGACAGAGGGAGACTCCGTCTCAAAAAAAAAAAAAAAAAAAAAAAAAAAAGTGTAAGGAGAGAAAGAGACACAGAGAAAAAGAGACAGAAAGAGAGGAATATAGACCTTCCTCTTGTTCTGATAATAACTACAGAGGGTATGGATAACAAAAAAGTAGTTACATAACTACCCCACCTTTCTCTTAATTAAGGAGGTATGTATAAGATGAGGCTGAAGAGCCACATTGATTTAGAATTTGTTTTGGTTTATATCAGTTGGCAGGATCATCTCTTTTGTTCTGACAGGGTTTCCTCTTCACCCATTTCCCAGTCTCTTCTTTGCCTATATAAAGGTGATACGATAAATCATTAGTCAGCTCTGCTTGTGTACATGGAAACTTCATTGAGTGTTCACCTAGAGTTGCTGGGAGGAGTGTGGAGAGGAGCCTAGTGGAACTGTATCCTACCACCCACATGCGTGTGTGTATATGCGCAAACACAGGCAAACTGTGGCAGCGTGTGTGTTCTGATGAATGATTATTCGATAGCACTAATGTATCAAAATGGCAATTATTTTCCCTGCAATCGAGATTCCCACTCCAACTCTATCAGCATCTCTAATAAAAAACATGACACTGAGAACATAGCTAATATTTGCCTCCCCTGGCAGCTTTGGAGACTATTTGGATTGATATAAACTTGTAAGGGTATGGAAATTGTGGAATATGATCACGTAATGGCCTCCACACTTTTTCCAAGGAAATAGCCTCCTTACATTTTACCTTCCCCATAAAATAATTAGAGGTCTCTATTTCTATGTTATTATTGATCAGTGTTAGCTTCTGTAGCACTTAGTCTTAGGAAAAGGCCAGATGGCTGGTTCAGATGTCCTCAGTAAGGGACAACATTCCCAACTAACATCAGAATCTTAGCCAGCTCTTAATCATGCACTGTGTTTGGAGACAGTTTAAGAGAGTAATGACAAATTCAACTGCCAGAAAAAATAAAAAAGCAACAACTAAGTTTCAAATCTCTCCTCTGCCCCTTATGAACTATGTGACCATGGAAAATGGTAATATAGTTACATAGGGTCTCTTTGTTCTAATATTCTTATTTGAAAGATATAGATAATAATGTCTTCCCACCTTACAGATATATTTTGAGATTCTAATGAGTTTATATACAAGAAAGCCTTCATAACCCTTTTACAAAAACATAAATTTTTGAAATATCAAGGGGCAAAACTGTTAGAATTATGACAAGAACACAACTAGGCAGCACATTGCCATTGGACGGATATTATATTCTCATCCCTGATTCCTATTAAGGGTGCATCTGATCCTGCCCCATTTAGAAAGCATATTTGCTTCTGTTGAAATAAATACAAATACACTAGGAAACAACGTGTAGCCATGGGAGGGGTTTTTCCCTCTTAATTTATTTTCTTGTATTTTCTTCCAAATTGTTTCTCACTTACACTGAGATCTAATTTTCCTATGAGTGCTGCTGCTTACGTATATTGATTCTGACACTCCTCTGGTATTTACTGAGATACAATTCAAACAGATCAAGAGAAATTTAAAAATGATTCTCAAAAGTGAAATCAACAAAACGTTTATAGAAGCAAAAAAAAAGCTGGAGGAAGGTAAGGAGAGCAAATAAACACAATTGAGTTGGGGGTACAATGACTAGTTCTCCGTCACCCTGCCTTCATGGATTCTGTTTGCTAGGTTGATAGATGTATGCAAAATAAGTATATATTGATAGATGTATGCAAATATAAGTATATAAAGGATGTTTAATAAACATATGTAAAACTCATATACAAAATAAACTTCAAACTTATATTATACAAAATGGCTGTATATCTAATCTTATGAGACTAGGAATTGGTGGAGTAAGGGACTGTTTCTTATAGTGTAATTCAAAATAAAAAGAAATTATGACTGGATAGTTAGCTCAGGGACTTGAAGAAATTCTGTGTGGTTATTAATGCTGTGGTTGGTTTCTACCATATTATGATTTATAATTATTTTATTTTAATTGTCCATGAAGCTTGCCAGATATTTCAAAAGACTTCATAAATGAGTTAATATTTTGCCATTTTATTTTTCATTACTCTTCCTGGAAACAGTGACAGAATTGATTCACAAGGTCACCTAACATTCTCTTACCATTCTTTGTACCTTAAGATATCCCATAAGTTTAATGCCTTTTATTTCATCTCATCAAAGGTATAAATGATATTTTGCTGGGTCACAGAGATGATGTTCCTATTATATTCTCTCATCAGATCACTGACACCGTAAACTGTAATGGCTTCTTCAGAACTATTAATGTGTCTGACATCAACCTATATTGGAGAAGTCCTTAATCCTGCAAATGGTTGTTAAGAACTTACATTTACACAGAGCATTTTTAATTTCAATCTTAAAGTGATATATATAAAGAAAGTGTTAATCTATCCACTGCTGCAATGACAGCCATTTCTAAAATGGAATGCAGCAGCTGGATAGCTACTGCTCTTTCAGATGGCCAGAGATGAATATTGTATTTAATATGAGGTGAATTAGGCTTCTGAAATCTGCTCTCACTTTTAAGTGATCATTAAAATAGGTCGCTGTGACCAATATTTCTTTATTTGTGTAAGTAGAAGCTCCCAAGTTTGGTATTTCCCATTTTTCTGTCTCATTTCTTAGACCTGGAGTAAAACTCAGAGAAATGCTGGAACAGACAGCAAGAATTTTTACCCAGAGCATATAGAAGCAATGTCATGGAATACTTTAAAATGAGTGAGAGTTGAGAAAGCCAGAGTGCAATACTATAAAACAACACCAATCGTAATGAGGACAGTACAGGAAAGAGTCAAATCACGAAGAGAAACACTTCCAAAAGTCTTATTTTTGATAGGTCAAGGCAAAGAGTTTAGAGTGCCAGCCATGAACAAGATAACCTGAAGAGTTGAGGACTTCACTGGTTGTTTGTACCATGGGGCTTGAATATAATTGAGCCCATTTTATGACCTACAGTCATGAAAAACAGAGGCATTCACCTGAATGGCTACATAAGATCAATAATTACTTTTTCTAATCTTAGCATGAATTTCTTCAAGGAAGTACATGAATTTCAATGTATTCTAGCAACCTATACAAACTATATGAGTGGATTACTTTTAAGTTAATGCATGGTTAATATGCAGTTAATATTCCAGCCTCTTCCATGAGTACAGAAGCAGCATCAGGCCTCTACTTAAAATTAAACAGACATAAATATTGAATTTTATAAACACATATTGCAACTAACCCAGAACAATGCTTTTCTGAAAAGAGCACAGAACTTGGAAGCAAAATCTTTTATTTTGAGTCTCAGATCTGTCATTTTATGGCTATGTAATTTTGGACTATGATTTTCAGCTGGAACATTCTCATATGAAAAGTGAAGATAACAATCTTGACTCAGATGACTATATCAAGGATTAAATGGTTTAATGTATATAAAAGTTATTTGGAAATATTAAGTCACCATATAAATATGAAAGATCAGCAATGGCTTAACTAGAGACATATTTCCTTACCTAACCTCAGATCACTAATCTAAAGGGCCTTAAATATTGGAAACAACCTGAAATAGAATGGTAAATATACCTAGCTGAGTTGCTTCTGAATTATCAGGGCTTTTTTACTTGAATATGCTTTTAAATACTGGAATCCCTTAATATTTATATCTTCATTCTTGAAAGATTAAATTACTGATATATACCACTTGAAAGATGTATTAGACCTCTTGATCTTTAAAAGATTTACATGAACGCTAATGAGAATGTATCAAATATAAAATAGTCTATTACAAAAACTATTGGGTCTATCTTCATGTCTGATTCATTAAGCAGATGTTGATTGAAAAGGGGTCAAGATCAAAGCACATTATTCTGATTAACAATGAAAAAGATATTCAAAGATATATTATGTAGAAATTAGGACAAAATTGTATAAACAATGGAAATTTCCAACATTGGGAACTCTTACAATATAGCGAGCTTCCATCCACCTACTTAATTGCATCTCTTTGCATAACTCTTTTACGTTGAAGACTTTCCTTCCATCTAGCATAACTTAATGGGTTTATATCCTGAGAAGTAAGTGCAGCTGAAGTTCTAACTTTATTAGTTGTCTGACTCTTTCAGAAATTCTGGCTTCAGACCAATTCAAGGTAAATTTATACTGGGAAATAAGGTTACCAATAAGGTTAAAAGTGGACATATTTGGAGAACAGACTTATGGGTATAGCTTTTCTATATGAAAATGTGATAATATATGATTGCTTTGAGAGCTTAAGTGCTCATAAAAGTCATAATCAACTATGTATCCAAACTAGATTGAAGATTGCTTTTGGAGATAAGGTAAATGAGTCTGCTTTTTTCTCACCAAAAATATAGAGGTTAACAGAGATCAAGAACTTCTTACCCCACCCAACAACACACTAATCCTCTACCAACATTCACTTAGTTGACCAAATGCATTATTATATCAGCCTTGAAAACTACACAAGGGCCTGTTCTAACACTTTCTATCTTTTTGCTACAAGAATGTATTAGTCCTTTCTCTACTGCTATAAAGAACTACCTGAGACTGGGTAATTTACAAAGAAAACAGGTTTAATTGGCTCACAGTTCCACAGGCTGTACAGGAAGCATGGCTGGGAGGCCTCAGGAAACTTATAATCATGGCCAAAGGGCAAAGAGGAAGCAAGCACATCTTTATATGCCAGCAGGAGAGAGAGTGAAGGGGGAAGTGGTACACACTTTTAAAGTGGTACACACAGATCTCATGGAAACCCATTCACTATCACGAGAATGGCAAAGGGAAAATTTACCCCCATGATCCAATTACTTCCAACAAGGTCCCTCCCACAAAACTTGGGATTACAATTCAACATGAAATTTGAGTGGGGTACACAGAGTCAAACCATATCAAAGAAACACACCTATATTGTGCATTTAAGTTATTTTATCTTGATAGAAAATTGACCATGAGCTGAAGTTCCCTCTCTCTTAGCTGGTAATTATTCTCTTATATTTCCACAGTACATTATTTTTAATACAAAGAAGATATCGCCTGTCTTTATCAGTTCATTCTGCTATAAAAGAACACCATAGACTGGGTGGCTTAAATAACAGAAATTTATTCTCACAATTCTGGAAGGCTGGGAAATCTAATGCTAAGAGGCCAGCAGATCCAGTGTCTGGCGGGATAATTCTTTCTGGTTTGAAAAAGGTGGTGTTCTTATTATATCCTCACAAGGTGGAAAGAGAGCACTCTGCTCCCTTCATCTTCATAGAATGGCACTAATCTCATCATGGTGGCTCCAACCTCATGATCTAATTTAACCATAATTATTTTCCAAAGGCCTCATGTCCAAATATCATCACATTGGGAGTTAGGATTTCAACACATAAATGAGAGTAGGGCACAAATGTTCAGTTCACAGCAGGTATGAGATTCATGCACGCAGATCAAAAGATAGCATGTAGTTAGGGTAACCACTAATCAATTGTTTATATTGTGACACTTTTGACAGTGCAAGGGCAGGCAGAATTATACCAGAATTGTGTTGACCCCTAGAGAAGTCCATGTAGGTATCCATGGTGTTTAAAATTTCAGCACCTCTTACCCCCAAAGATTCCTACATACTTCTAAAAATATTTTATTATGCAACCAGCATATCTACTTATCCATCTGTTCCTATTGATATGACTTTTCAAAGAATGTTTAAAGTTAACTTGTCTAATGATTCAATCAATGTGAAATCAAATTTTCACAGTGTACTATTACCCATAATAGACAATATGAAGTGCTACAGAGTTTTACAATTTTCTGGTCTGACAGGCTATTAATGAGTACATTTTAAAACAAATTTTCAGATTCCTTTACTTGCCTGGAATTCTATTTTAGTAAATTATTTATTTAGGAGCCAATGATTTCTTATTCTTAAAAAGCCTAATTCCTTTTTTCCTCAAAGCATAATGCAGACACAACCAAAACGTCCCACTTGATTGTACAAATAAAAAAGAATAATGTTTCATTCACTTTTCTGGGCATCTTATTTTTTAATAAATCATAAACTAAAAGAAATGAAGCTAATTTGTTCAACAATTAACTTCTCTGTATCTTAGTTTCTTCTTCTTTAAAAACTGTGAATAGTGACAATATCTGTAAGGATATGAGAATAATAACCAAAACCTCCCTATTAAAGTAGTTGTGAAGATTTGTAAGAATAGTGCCCAACAATTGTTGCTGAAAAATTTTGCATTTGTTGTATTCCAGATCAGACCTTCTATTCTGTACTTGAATTTCCATACAATAAAGAATAAGACAAATAATTCACTGATAAGATCTTGTTATTTATAGAGGCCAGGCTGGAAAATTTAACTTACATCTTTAGACAATGGGGCTTTCTGATTACATCTTCCAGGCATCATTGGACCTGTAAGACTTATGATATCCAAGAGCAGCAGTAAACCAGGGCTATAGTATCAGGCAGGATTGGTTTATTCCTGGCTCACACAACATTTCTACAGTTCGTCAGTTTTAGGGATGTGGTCCATATGCATCTCACTTTAGGACTTAAGCTGATGGAGTACCCAATATCTGGAACCCTGCAGGTAGCTGTGGCAATGGTAAAGGAAGCTTGGTGAAACACACACAGCCAGAAGTGACACACACCAGTTCTTCTCACATTGTATTGACAAAACCAAGCCTTATGTTCAAACAAACTGAAGTAGGCGGGGAGGTTTGATTCTATTCTGTGCAGAGAATGAAGGACAAGCAGCATATTTGTGAACATCCCCAATAGTTCTCCCTTCTTGCCACTAAATATTTGCTTCACTCTCCTCCTTACACAAAGTAGACTCACCACTTTTTCAGGGAAGGCTACCCCAAGTTCCATCAAGTCAAAGCATCAAGTCAAGGTCTAGGATCTTTGGGTGAACTTGTAGTCAACGCATCAAGAGGTAATGGGGAAAATGTTGATATCAGGACCAGATAAAACTCTTCTTGTTCTGAACACCTATAAAATACAAAAACAAGTGATTTTGTTTTTAAATCCTCATCCTGCCACAACCACTACAATCACATATAGAGTATAAAATGGTGGAAGGCAAATAGGACAACCTCAGCATTCTCATTTGAAAAGGGGTGGGTTGGAGGAGAGGAGATATCATGTAGTTACCAGTTCATAGCAATTCTAAATCCCACTGAGCAGATGTTGAATGGGCCCTATCTCTGGCAAAGGTAACCATTCCTTGATTAGTCCTCACTTCTCATTCCTGGAAAAGGCTCCATAGTCAAATAATTTCTATGGCAACTGGTTCGGACTTTCGGAAAAGTCCTCTTTGTTTATTAACTTTCTTGACCACATCTGATGAGGATATTAGAGGACATATCCTCTTGGGAGGTAGAGCAGTTTTTTAGCTTGCTTCCTGCTCAGGAAGGTTAGCACTTCAAGAGTAATTTTTTTAGGTCTCAAAGAATGTTTTTAGTATTGTTTCATATCTTCCCTGACAGTACAACTCAGAAGAATGACTTCTATTTGATTCTAGTAGGATCCAGATACCAATAACCAGGACCACCTTTCTTTTAGAGGCATGCCTCATTCTCTGGACTTACTAAATTCTTTGAGCTTGTGAAACTTTGTGGTGAGAACTATACTTTTAGCTTTAATTCCCTGAGTCAGATTGTCAAACTCAGGGGAATTGCTAGGCATGATATTAACCCATTTTTTTCAGGTTTTAATAACTGTTGTGATAAGTAAAATCCCTGATTTTATCCTCACCAGCAATGCTGAGTTATATCAACTTTTAAGTTTTCGTCACTCAAAGAAGTCTCAGTTTTATATTTTGCCTTTGTAATAAGCCTTATAAACCTTCAAGTTTCTTCCCAATTTTCATTCTCTTTTTGCAAATTCATAAGCCTTTTCTGTGATTATAGAACCTTTTCAAATGGAGCAAACAGCACCAATTTATGGTAATATGTTCTTTTTTTCTAAACTCTTCACTAAGACCAATAAGTTCATTGGATATATTATCTGCCTGTCTAGTTATTACAGGTGATGCCTTCTATCAAATATCATGTCAATGAAAAACATGGTTCACAATATTTCCAGGCTTTAATAGTTCCCTGATTCTCTGTTCCCCAGTCCTTAAGGCAATACCACATAGTTTAGATTTTTTGTTAAGACATCACTCCATTTCTAGGAGCTAATTTCTGCATTGGTGAAAATAGGCACGTAACAATCTGGGTAATAAGTCTTTCCACTCACAGAGACTCATACTACGTGTCTATCAAGGGTTGGTTGGGAACTCTCTTCAATATCAACACCATCCTGCTTAATAGTTCAGGCTGCTGATCCTTATGGTAAGAGGAAGGAATAACTGGTCTGACTTCATTTGGGTGGAGAAATGTAACCCTATCATGTGTCTGACAGAAGAAAACAGCCTAATGTTTTCATAGCCTCTTGTGTCCAGGTTCTTTTTCCAACTAATTAAAGGGATGATGTCTCTCCTCTATTGAAAAGAATGAGTGAAGGAAGAGAGGTGCGGAGAGCTATGGTAATGGAGAGCCTTCCACATGAAAGGACACTTCAGTCCTGGGAAAGAAGATTCTTGGCTGGGCACGGTGGCTCACACCTGTAATCCCTGCACTTTAGGAGGCCGAGGTGGGTGGATCGCCTGAGATCAGGAGATCGAGACCAGCCTGACCAACATGGTGAAACACCATCTCTACTAAAAATACAAAAATCAGCTGAGCGTGGTGGTTGGCACATGTAATCCCATCTACTTGGGAGGCTGAGGCAGGAGAATCACTTGAACCCAGGAGACAGAGGTTACCGTGAGCCTAGATGGCTCCACTGCGCTCCAGCCTGGGCAACAGAGTGAGACTCCATCTTGGAGAAAAATAAAAAATAAAAAAAAAGTAAGATTCTTTCCCAAACAATTCACTATTTGTTCTTTTAACACATTAATCTTAACCATTAACCTCATGGCTCACTCAAGTCGTGGCTGTTCCTCTCTACCAAGATCAGTGTTTTGTTGCTGTTTTGTTAACATTTATCTTAAATTTAGGGCAGATGTGCAGGTTTCTTGTAAGTAAGTTGCAAGTCATGAAGGTTTAGTATGCAGATTATTTTGTCATCGAGGTAATAAGTGTAGTACCTGATAAGGAGTTTTTTGATCCTCACCCTCCTCCCATCCTCCACCCTCAACTATGCCCTGATGTTTGCTGATCCCTTCTTTATGTCCATGTGTGCCTAGTGTTTAGCTCCCACTCACAAGTGAGAATATGCAATATTTAGTTTTCTGTTCCTGCGTTTGTTCACTTAGGATAATGGCCTCCAGCTTCATCCTTGTTGCTGCAGAGGACATTATCTTGGTTTTCTTTATGTCTGCATGGTATTCTATGGTGTATATGTACCACATTTTCTGTATCCAATTTACTGTTGATGGGCATTTAGGTTGATTCTGTGTCTTTGCTATTGTGAACAGTGATGAACATATGCATGCATGTGCCTTTATGGTAGAACGACTTAAAGGTATATACCCAATACTGGAATTGCTGGGTCAAATGGTAGTTCTCTTTTAAGTTGAGAAATTCATCAAACTACTTTCCACAATGACTGGACTAATTTACACTCCCACCAGCAGTGTATAAGCATTCCCTTTTTCCCTCAGCCTCACCAGCATCTGTTATTTTTTTACATGTTATTAATAGCCAATCTAACTTGTGTGAGATGGTGTCTCCCTGTGGCTTCAATTTGTATTTTTCGAATGCTTAGTGATGTTGAGCTTATTTTTATTTGCTTCTTGGTCACGTGTATATCTTCTTTTGACAAGTGTCTGTTCATGTTCTTTGCCCACTTTTAAATGGAGATGTTTATTTTTGGTTTGTTAATTTGCTTAAGTTCCTTAAAGACTCTGGATATTAGACCTTTGTCAGATGCATAGTTTGCAAATAATTTTTCTCCTGTTTTGTAGCCTGTCTGTTTACTCTGTTGATAGTTTCTTTTGCTGTACAGAACCATTATGTACTGTCTTTCTTTGTCTTTTTTGAGAAGATCAGTGTTTTATTAGGAGACAAGTGCTCCCAGTTTCATAAAACTACCCTCCAACGTAAAGTAAGTACAAATCTTTTAAGTGTTCTCCTGGGGCTGTTGATATGCAGGGTAGATTTTTCCCTTAAGCTCCTAAGTAGTTCACAAAAATCAATTATTAAATTAACACCAGACCCAAACCTGAAAATTTGATCTCTATTTTATTTGATATTCCCAAATTATGTCAAATTTTATTGACCAACAAGGTCCATCAGAGATATTATATTTTAAGTGTCTTCCTTTATTCATCCAGCATATTCCAATTTTAATTCCTCCTTTGACCACCAGAGCTTTGTCAATCCAGTGACATATTGAGGGTGGACACTGTTTGGTAACAGATTTAAATATTGCTAGTGAATAGCCATGCTGTTAGTTTCAATTCTATGTACTTAACTTATAGGGATCATTCTCGAGACCACGTGAACAAGCCATTTTAATCCACGTGAACTGCCCACAATATTTTCACCAGCTCTAAAATGCAGAAAGCAACTTGGGACATAGTGTCTAGGACCATGTGCCTAGACCTGGCATTAAAATTCACAAAAGCAGAGAGAAACATATAGTTAATTTCCATTCATCAATTTCCTTGCATCTACAAGTATAAACTTTATAAAAATCTAGTTGGATCAATTCCTGCCCTTATGCTGATACTGTTGCTGTTTATTTGAAAACAAAACAAAACACCTTGTTATTTCACTTATAAACACTCCAGTTGGCAGTTACAATGTAAAGCAAGAACCTCACCAGTGTTCTGTAAACGTCAGCTGCTTTGCAGTTTAAAAGCATCAAACATTGCTTTTTCTCCAAAGTTAAAAAGGCCAGTAAAACTCTTTTTTCTGTCTAATTGAAAACCTGAGCCTGCTTATAAGGCCTCTGTGAGCAGCAGAGATGAGCAGAGACCCCACTTCCCACACAACCTTGCTATAGCCCCCAGGTGGCCTGCACGTGCAAATGGCCCAGCCTTTGCTGATACAGTCAGGGCTAGCTTGTGTTTGGATAATGCTCTTAAGGCCTGAAGCCAGCATTTTGGCTGAGGTCTGGACTCTGAAATCTTTGCTGAAGCCCAACCCCCTTGCTGAAACTTGCTCACTGTTTTGTATGGCCCAAACCTTTGCTAAGACAATCAGCCTTCCGAGGCCTGCGCCGTTGCTGAGGCCTTTGTTCAAGAAGAGCAAGGCCCGCACGTTATGAACTGAATACCCAATTTGTTTTAATGAAGCATCTCCAAAGTTCACCTTCCCGCTCAAGGCATGTAAGAAGCCTCAATTACTTCTCCTATGTTCTGGCCTTCCACATTTTATTCATTGTCTCTTTTTCAAACTCATTAATTCATGCAGCAGATGTTGGGGTGTTTTGATAGGCTCAGTAAATAGCATCTCTCGTCTGCCTAAGTTCTGAACTAACTTGGAAATAAAACAAATGGAGTGAGAATAGCGGGGCTGGGGGAAGGATAAAATCCTGGCTTTATTTACGGGAAAAGCCAATATTGAAGAATGTTCTATACACACACACACACACACACACACACACACACACACAGCCAACAGTGCTCCCTGAAACTAGACAGAATTATCCAGTCTCAGGCTCTCAGACATCTCCCCACCTAGAGGCAGGTCCCTATAAAGTAGACAATATGAAGGAGCAAAAGATAATGCATAATCTGTGTGAGAAAAGCTGCTTCTAAGAATAATGAATTAGCAAAAAGCTGGGCTACTTATGCCTCATCTGTTTTTCCAAACACAATAATCTGATTAAGCTACTACTCTTGAAAAAAAGTGCATGAAGAACCAAGAGTGTTGTAATAATGAAGCTCCCTTCCCATAGAAAATTTTAGACAGGAGAAGGAGCTCATACCACTGTAATGGTTTTATTTGTGTGTGTGTGTATCATGCCTGACTGTGGACAAGCTGACATGAACATCAGTGAAAATTCCCAGGTTTTGCCACATAGACACAAGCAAAATAGGTTTCTCAATGAGCAGCAAAGATGAGGAAAAGGAGATTGAACAACTTTGGTGCAGCAGGAATTTTCCAGCCCTGTTATCAGGACATTAGGCCTGGGGAATGTGGCTGACCTCATGGCAAACTTATTGTCTTACTTGCTAGAAATTGTGTTTGGCACCGCATGTTCTCACTCATAGGTGGGAACTGAACAATGAGATCACTTGGACTCAGGAAGGGGAACATCACACACCGGGGCCTATCATGGGGAGGGGGAAGGGGGGAGGGATTGCATTGGGAGTTATACCTGATGTAAATGACGAGTTGATGGGTGCAGCACACCAACATGGCACAAGTGTACATATGTAACAAACCTGCACGTTATGCACATGTACCCTACAACTTAAAGTATAATAATAATAAATAAATTAAAAAAACAAACAAACAAAAAAAGAAATTGTGTTTGGGCATTCAGGTGGCTCTTCTGCACAGGGGAAGATAAAACTCAAGATGCTTTCCTGGAGGGATTCTCAGGTGTGGCAGATTCCTGAAGTTGCTGACTGTTATCATGGTTCCACCCGGATTCCAGGGTTCCACCCAGGATCTTTTTAATCATAAAGATTAAAAAGGGGTCACTTGAGAAACAGGCTTGTATTAGGTATATTCTTTGCCTATGCCATTTTCATGTCTTTTTTCTACTGTGGCAAAATATACATAAAACTTACCATTTTAACCGTGGATAAGTGTCCGATTCAGGGGCACTAAATACATTCGCAGTGTTATGTAGTCATCACCAGTATCCATTTCCAGAACCCATGACTTTCTTGGTGTTTAATAATCCTGTGCATTGAACTGAGCAGAGTCTATTATTTTCAGGTCCAGTATCTTCAAACCCAATCTCAGTGTTCTTGGATTTGGGATTAAGAAATCAGTGTCATGATCATCATCATAATCATTGTCACCAAAGGTCATCCCATAAATGACAGAACTGGGTTTAGCATGGAGACCTTATGATTCTTAATCTCCTGTCTCTCCTCAGCTCCTTTCTTACTATGGTGATTGTTATGTTGCTTGCAACAGATGCTTTAAATTCAATTGTGAGGGAAGTAATTTGAAGGTCTGACCAATTGCTTTAGTACCTGAAGCACTTTTTAAGTAAATATTCTTTTATGAGAAGAATATTGAGGAAGGAAGGAAAGACAAAAGGGACTTTAATCATTAGTCTCCTGGTTTTTATCTAAGGAAGGTAATACATTTAAGTAGTGAATACTAAAGAAAATGCAATTCCAGGAATAAATACTAGGCAACTTTCATGTAGAGACAGAATATTTTGTCCGCTGTTTCTTGGTGTCTTTCTGTGAGCATGTTGCCATCAAATCCAGATGTGCTTACTTGCACCTGGGCATCAGTGCTGAGAAGAACTTCACTATATTTAGTTCAGCAGAGCAGGCATGCCTTCCAACTCTCCCACGGGTTTCATGGCTCTACTTCTGTTTTCATTGCTTCTAGTATCTTTCCTCATTCCCTTCCACCTAAACTCTAGGATTTCATGATAGCCTGAATAAGGAGATAAAGACTCATACATTCTGTAAATCTATTGTAAAAAAAAAAGACAGAGAGAAAAGAAAAATCGTATTTCAATATTTCAGACAAATCAATGAGAGTTTAATGCAAATATGAACACTTCATTCTGTATCACTTTAAAATAGATTCATTTTATTTTTAAAAAATTACAAATAGCTGAGCACAGTGGCTCATGTCTGTAATCCCACCAAGGCGGCCAAGGCAGGTGAATTACTTGAGGTCAGGAGTTCAAGACCAGCCTGTCCAACATGGTGAAATCTCGTCTCTACTAAAAATACAAAAATTAGCCAGGTGTGGTGATGGGCACCTGTAATCCTGGCTACTCTGGAGGTTGAGGCATGAGAATCTCTTGAACCTGGGAGGCGGAGGTTGCAGTGAGCTGAGATGGCACCACCGCACTCCAGCCTAGATTCCATCTCAGGAAAAAAAAAAAGAAAAAACCACATAGAAAAGTTTACCCTTTTTGGCATAGAGTGCTATGAGTTCTTACACACTTGTAACCACCACCACTGATAGAATGCCCAGCATTGCAAACACTTTAAGAAGTCTTCATACTGCTCCTCTGCATCAGACACCCACGCAGCTCCTCACCCTAACTACTGACTTCCTCTTTCTTCCTATATTTTGCCTTTTCCTGAAGGAATGGGACATACTTTCCATAAAAAGAACACAGAGTTTTAAATTAGTAAAATTTTTATTTTGCTTCACTAAAAGGGTGACATTGTTCACCAACTTTCACCAAAAAACCTATAAAATATTTGACTCAATAATGAATAGGTGATATTTTGGTCAGATACCAATTAAGTTTTCTGTGTTTATTCCATGTATACTAAATAAAAAAAGAAACCCACAACATAATTAAAGGATATTGGAATGGATACAAGCTTTTTGAGTCACTGACAGTTAATTTTGAATATTTGCTTTGAAATAGACCTTGATATTTGAAGTAATTTTTTTCATGAAGTCTAATCTCAGGATCCTGTCAGATAAAAAAACCATAAGCATTTGCTTTCAAAAGGAGAATTTTGAATATTTTGATTTGGGAAGAAACTGTAGAGAGAGATTTCTACTATATCATGGGCATACTTTTTTTCCTTAGTAACTAAATAAAAACATAAAAAACTTAATTATTTCCACAATAATTAATTCAGTCTTATTAAATCCCTATATTGCCTTAAAGTTAAAAACTTACTTTCTTTTGCCTGTAAAGTGAGTGATTCATAATTTAAAATCTGAATATATCATCACTTGACTAAGCCAACTGAAATAAAACTATTGAGCTATCAAAATTAATAATAAATATTTGAAATCTCTTAATTGTTCAGTTTACATGTAACCAACATTCCCTAGATGGTCAGTATAGCAAAACTGTGGAATGTTTCTTCAAAAAACATGATAAAAGTACTAACTCTTAATAGCTAAAACTCAATCTTAATCCCAATGCTTAGTGTTCATGTCCATGCTGAATAGACATCAGGAAGTGTTTCACTGACCACCACGTTTCTTTGTGAGTAAAGCAGTGTTTATTCCCTAACAGCACATACCACACAGAGCAGGTACATACCTATACAGTCTCTGCTCAGTATAATGAAATGGTAGGAGCCTATATCATGGTTTACAAAATAATGATACAGTAAACCAAAACTATTTCCCCCTATATAGCTTATACTATCAATGATAAAAAGGGCATAGTTGTTGAGCATCTCTTTTATATATTATCACTTAAGGCATCATACTGATTCATGTTTTGTACTTTAACTTATCTAAATATAAGGTCAACTGTCTGTTCAACTGGCAGAAATTCACAAACCAGTAATTGGATTTCTATACTCTATGACATTGCTATTATGTAATATCCATTATTGTCGCTTGAAATGGAATTTTAGGGATAAGGTTCAGAGCATGATGTTTGCTAATAACT
The DNA here is from genome assembly GCF_003255815.1 of Theropithecus gelada. NCBI lineage: Eukaryota > Metazoa > Chordata > Mammalia > Primates > Cercopithecidae > Theropithecus > Theropithecus gelada. Next base: position 33,122,504 of record NC_037676.1, on the reverse strand, counting down.
TTTCAGGTGATATTACAAGCTTCTCTGTTTCAATGCGAGTTAAATCTCATTTTAGTTACAAAGAGAACAATTTTGAATGATGCTTCAGGGCCATAATTTTTACTTGAAAGCATTGTTTTTCACTTGTTAAAGAAAAACTAATTTGGATTAGAGTTGTTACTTTGATTTGTTTGAAAATAACACAAAAACTCAGTAAATTCTATGCTACCATTTGACAAAATTTCTTAACAGTGAACACACCAGTCTGAATTTTAAAATATTTGTTTTCATACTTTCAATTTTACCTCTTTTTTCCAATTACATATCATACTCAGAGCCTCATTTATCTCAGTACATAAAAAAGTATGTACATAAAAACCCTGTGTACATAAAACCCTTAGTACATAAAAACCTTGTGTTTGTATTGGAATCTCCTTCAATATTCATTCTAATGTTATTTTTGAAGCTGTAATGTTTTCATTAAAATTACTACTTTGCTACTTCTGTATTTCCACAATCCATTGACTTATTTGCATGAATTTAGGATATAAGAAATAGAAAAGTGGCAAATAAGAGATCTTTTGCAAATATACATAGCACACACATTATATGGAATTATTACGGAGGAAGAAAATCTTATGGACTGTGAGCTGAGTGTTCTTGTTTTCTATTATTGTATAACAAATTACCCCTGATACTTAATGGAACAACTTCTTAATTTTATTTCACAATTTTATGGGTCAGGAATCAAGAAGGGATGCCCGGCACAGTGGCTTATGCTTGCAATCCCAGCACTTTGGGAAGCTGAGGTGGGTGGATCACTTGAGGTCAGGAGTTTGAGACCAGTCTGGCCAACATGGAGAAGCCCCGTCTTCACTAAAAATACAAAAGTTAGCCAGGCGTTGTGGCACATGCCTGTAGTCCGAGCTACTTGGGAGAGAATCACTATCCTGAGGCAAGAGAATCACTTGAACCCAGGAGGCAGAGGTTGCAGTGAGCCAAGATGATGCCACTGCACTCCGGTCTGGGCAACAGAGCGAGACTCCATCTCAATAAATAAAATAAATAAAATGAAATAGAAGGGCTGGAGAACTTTTCAGTTCTACATGATGTTGACAGAGGTACCTGACTATTCAGCTGGCAGAATACCGAGCCTGATCTGGAAGGTCCAACACAACTTGATACGCATGACTGGGTTTTTGTTAAGGATAGCCATCAGGCTGGGCTCAGCCAGAACTGTCTTTCAGAGAGTTAATAAATGGCCTCTACAGACAGCAGTCTTAGGGACATCATAGTGTCACATGATGGATGGCTCAGGACTTCCCAAGAAAGCACTTTTAGACATAAGAAGTGGAAGCTGATGGTCTCTTAAGGCATGGACCCAGAAGCTAGCTCCATATTCTGTTGGTCAAAGTATTCACTAAGGCCAGTCCTGGTTGAAGAGAAGGGGAATTAGAGTCCACTTCTCGATGAGAAGGGTAACAAAGAATTTGTGGTTGTCTTTAATCTACCACACCAAGGTTACGTGATGGAGACAATCTAGCTGTACATGAGCAACTTTCCATAATGACAATTATGAACACTGCAAGTCTCTAATGCTCATAGCCAATTGTGTATTTCATGTGTGTATGATGCATGTAGCTAAGTTATTTAAGTTCATTTTACTTCTAAAGCTAAAAAACTTTATGTGGTTCGATAAAATACCAGGGACTAGGATACATTTCTTGTAGCACTTAGATAAAAATGTCTAACATGCCCCTGGAGTATTGAATTTTTTCATGACACATTTGTGGTCTCTAACACTAAGAGAAATGGCATAGTAAGTAATTTACCGAGGTTGTCAACCTATGATATGTGAATTAGAAACAATATAAAATTATCTTTATTTTGTATGATATTAAGCAGTTTACAAAGTACTTTTATTTATGTTATTGTATTTGCATTTTACAATAGCCTTGTGAAATTGGGGGACTCTAATTATCATTTTCTTTCAATAGATTGATGTTTGACAGTTCAGAAGGAATAAACAATTTCCACAAACTCACAGTAGAGGCAAAGTTAACTTTTAAAAATTCATTTAGTATTAATTCATTCAAAATTTATTGAACATCAACTATGTGCGAGGCTTTATACAAAGGACTGCAAACAAGGATTCTAAGTTCCCTGGCCTCCAATAGCTTGTTGTCTAGTATGATGCTATTTTTCTTCAAAATTTAATTCATGTTTTACTCTCACAATTTTTGTCACATCTGGATATCACCTGCACTACTAATGTAATATTTTTAATCAACTCACAAACTTTCAATACTTAAATGAACTTAGCCTTACCTTATAGAATATTCCTTTTAAACAAAGGCCTATTTATTATTTATTACAATAACGAACTCTTCCGATATGTGTGTGCATATATATATATTTACATATACACATACATATGCACACACATACACACCACCACCACCAGCACAACACAATCATCTCCTATAACACCAGAAGTATACATACAACACCCGGGAAAATGCCAGGGTTTTTATGACATTTTTTATGGGAAAAACCATAAAAAATGGTTTTTATGCTCTTAATATAGCATTATTACCAAGGTCTCAACTAGCACATATGTATAGAGGACAATGAAATGCTGCTCTATTTTGGAGATCTTTCAACTCTATGACCAAAAGCCAGCACAATAATACATTTGGAAATATGCTCCCCCAAATTTACTTTTCAGAACTGTTTCTAAACAGTTTTATTCTGAGCGGTTGCACAATATCTACCATTCATCTGAATGGTAAACTCAAGCTACTACCTACCTATGGCTACTCTAAATGATAGAATCAACAAGTCTCTGGCATCTTTATAGTCCCCGAAGTAAAAACCTATGAAAATTCTTTTTGTTTTATTTACAAATAAGAGAGTGAGATTGCAAGGAGAAAAAATATTGTTGTTGCTTGCTATTTTGTATTTTTTGTTTAGCCTTTATCACTCAAGTTTATCTATCTACATGTGATACAGATGTTCATATTGCACCATGTGCAATCAAAATACAGCTTATAGTCATTTCCCTTAGGTACTACTGCACAGAAATAAATTTTACTTATGCATTTTATTCAAGGGTGCTCTTCTAACAGGGTATGTTGCATGAATATAGAATGTAAGCAAAAATTTTGGTAACACTGATCTCTGAATCCTCTGACTCCTCCTGTCTCCCTCTCCCTCTTCCTCTTCTTCCTACTTTCTCATCTTCAAGTGTATTTAACTTATATTGACACAGACCTGGATACATACTGCTTCTACTACTTGCAGGGTTAACTTGATCCAGTTTGAACTCTAGAGTCCATTTTAATAATGATGCAGAATCCACTAGGTTTATGGGCTACTTGAAAACAATGTATTTAATTACCTAGTCCTAACAAATGTTATTTCTTCCTTTCTTTTACTTTGCATTAAATTTTTCTCTGAGTAAAATATCTAATTAAATTAATTTACACTGAGGTATAAGTGACTGATTAGATTTAATAGGGAACCTATTTGAAATATATGTGTGTCAACCTATAATGAATTTATCTTTAAATTAAAATATTATTCCTGAAGGTATGTAATTTCGGACATAGGGAGAAAATGATGAGAAAGTAATAGTTTTGCAAGGAAAGATTTGTATGTTTCATAAATCACATCTTATAGATCAGAATCTATTTACTTACATTTATTAGAGAATCAGAGCTGTCTTGGAATATTTATACTAGGGTTGCAGCAAACCCTGGGACTACTCAGAAAAGACATGGGCATTGTTTGGGGTCGTGAATCAGCAGGAATGAATAAGCAGAGGCTGCACCAACTTTGCCTGGCCTGCCCCACAGAGTTTTCTTGGAATTGAACCTTGGGTGAGTAGAATAAGGAGTATCCAGCATCACCTTGCTCAATCACAATGATGCTTCGCATTAGCCTCCCTCCATCTTACAGGATTTCTCAGTTGCTTATTTCTTTGTACTTAATCATTGGCTTATTTAAGATTATTAAAGCCTAACATGTAAAAAAAAAAAAAATGGGATGCTCTGAGTAGCAATCTCTTTGTGGTACTCTCTCATGAATTTATGGAAGGAAATTTAGATATGGGAATAGCTCTTCACAGCTACCTAGTTCCAGGAACATCTTGCCTATTGTATCTAAACTTAGAGTTACCACTGAATGATCCAACTCAAATATATTGCCTACATGTCTAGCTGAAGTGTTAATTACTAATTACCTTGATCAGAAGAACAGTTTCCCTGTAAATCCTTATGCTGCTTTGCTTATGACTTATGTATTTTCTTTATGACTTTACTTATGACTTATGCTTTGCTTTTGCATATGTATTTTCTTTAAAGTATTTTATTAATATCATGTCTTAATTTTTTGCCTGGTAGTGTGTAAGCACACTGAAGTCAGGGAGTGTCTTTCTCATTATTATGTTCCCAAAATGTAAATGTTAATAAATCCTTGAAATAAAGAATACCAAAACTAAATTAATTCCATGTGTTTACATAATGCAGTAGTTGATGGAGTTGCTTAAAAGTATACGTAGAATGTCCCAGGCCAGCAGGAGGTTAAGAGTGATCTAAGAACCCAAAGCAATGCTGAAACCACTTTTATGAAACTTATGTCAGGGTGGGAAATCTAACATAACTGACTCGGTCTTACTTCTAACCTTGCAAGATAACTGTTTTTGCTCATTCTTAGTTAACTATTGGAGGAATTTCATTTGTAGTTTAAGCCTAAAACAAAGATGATAAAGGTCCTTTCCAAACACTAACCTTCTCCTTGCTCAGGAGCTGAAACCACCTTTGTAAAACAAAAGAAGGGCTGCAAGGTTAGAATTGGAGTAGGTAGGGGCCTGAATTCTGCTAAGCTGTAGGCATAGTGAAACTCTAACCAGCCATTGTTTCTTTTGTTGGCATAAACTCTAAGAAGTCATTGTTTTATAACTTACTTTTTTTAAAAACTACTTACTACTCAGGAGTATCACAGCCAATAGTCACAAGATTAACTTCCTCAGTTGCCCCTATGGATAACATCACTACTGTAAATACTTTAAGACTAGTATTTGAATATTTTTCAGACCTTGCATTCTATACAGACCAACTAACATCTTGTAGTTGTAACCCCCACCCAGTAACTGACTCAGCACAATAAGAAAGTGTCAACCCCCTAGGATTTCATCCCAGACCCACCTTATCAGCAATCCTTATTCCCTAGTCCTCTGACTGCCAAGCTATCCTTGAAAAACACTAGTCCCCAAATTCTTGGGAGGCAGATTTAAGATTATCTCCTATCCTTCCACTTGGCTGGCCCTGTGATCTTTAAACTCTTTCATTGCTGCAAGCATTCCTGTTGTTCTTGGTGTATTAGCTTTTTCTGGGCAGCACGCAAGAAGAACCCAATTGAGTGATTACAAAACCTTCAAGTCCAGGAAAGGAAGGAGATAAAGATCTAACTTGTTCTAGAAAAGCTCACTGCAATCCAATTTGAGCAAAACATAGTGCTGAATTCCATAGGCTAAATATTTGTGAATTTGGATCAATAGAGATTACAAGACAGGAAGATGTATCACTCCCTTAGATTCCTAAAGAACAAGACAACAAAGTGAGCCTTCCTCTTGGGGAAGGCTCTGAAATAAATATGTTTACCATTTGAAGGATGTCTTCTCCAATCCAATTGAAATATTGAAATGTGCCAAAATGTTTTCAAAACTCTTTCACATTAGATAGTGTCAATGAGTAGTCACGTTTTAGAAAACTGTTTCCTTTTTTTAATAGTATAAATAAATGTTTTCTCTTCCTTTTTACCAAGAAATTCTAAATAAACACTTTTTTTGTATGGTGACTCGCTATTCCAACATGAACTATTCAACTATAAAACCTGGGAAACTGCCTAATACATATGTTGGAGGAAGGAATATTGTCACTATCCTGAATTCAAATAGTTTCTAACATCATTGAAGGGCTGGAAATGTTTACTGCCCCTTTCTGTTAGGTTCTTTTTCTGTCTCTCTGGGGAACATCTCTACTCATAACTTATAGAATGTTTGAGAATCTTCAAGGAGGAAAGAAACTAAGTAAATTCGCAATATTATTTCAGAGAAGAAGGGCTGGTTAAGCCAGCATTGAAGCATTCCATATTTATTTCATAACAAATTTGCAAGTCAAACAGAGTTGGCTTTCTTTATTATTTATTTATTTATTTTACCTCAGCCTATTCTGATGCTCAAAAAACCCACTTGGGATTTAGAACTCCATCTGGTTCTTCTAGTTTCCTTCATTGTCATTTGTAATGAAGAGTTTTCAATAATTTTTCAGGAGGACAGCTTTGTTCATTGATCTGTGAAATAGAATGAAACCCAGATCAGTTTATGCATATCTACCAGAGTCTTCAGAGGCTAAAACAAACATATTAAAACCTGCTTATGTCAGAAAAAAAGAACAGTGATAGACAGAGAGAAACTACTTTAACACTACTCTCTTTGACAATGGAAGGGATAAATTTTTCTTGGTATCAGTATCAGTTTACACTCATACAAAAATTCACATTCATATTTACAATTCTAAAATATGTCCATATCATGTATAAACCATCAGAAGCACTGATTACACTATTTTGTTCTTGCTTTGATTTACCTTTCAGAATGAAAGATGGGTTTTATCATAGCAAATGAAAAGAAGAGATCCCATCTTTAAACATGATTAAAAATAAGAATTGAATTCAATATCCTCACAGGGGCTGGTCGATCACTTGTAACTTTCTTTCTGAGCAATGTTTTGCAGGTTGACTACATCCTAGGGCTTGCAGCAGAGATCTAAGTAGACAAGCCTTTGAATTGAGAATGAGCACCCTCTGTGGCATTCAGAGGTGAGGCTGCTCACACAGGTTCAGTGACCCTGGAAACTAATTCCTCAGCAGCCAACCTTTCAAAAGGAAGCCTGTAATTAAATAGGTAAAATGGCAATTGGTGGCTTGATTAAAGTGGGAGGATGGTGAGAATATTTCTACCTTTGGAAACACAGAAAATTTATCTAATGCTAATTCTTTCCCCTAAATACCATACTGTATATTTCTTATTCAAACCACTGATATTTATGTTTATTACTTGATTTTTTTTCTAAAAGTTTAACAACAAAAATGCTGCCAGCAGATCTATTGCTGATATGAATTCTCTGCAGGCAGAAACCCATCTAATCATCACTCCAGCAACTCCAAGGGCCTTTATTAACTTGGCAAAGTGATTTTATGCATTGCAGAGGGCAGGTAGACGAACAAACCAACACAAGTAATCCATGCAAATTCTCAGTTTCACTCATATGAAGAGCCATCCTGTTAGCACTCTTATTTCTTCAGAGACAATGGGTTTAAGCCTCTTTCCATAAGAACAGCCCAGACCTCCAGAGTAGATGCCATGCTATATGAACTTTATTATAAAATAATAACAGACTCTTCTCCGATTAGTTCAGCTCGAGAAGCCGTGAGTAGCAAAGTCTCTCTCGCGACATCTTGTACAAGGCAGTGCGAGAAGTTGTGCACCAGAACCAGCAGAAACGCCTCAAGTTCCTGGATATGGTGGAGTTGCAGATCAGCTTGAAGAATTATGACCCCAGAAGGACAAGCGCTTCTCGGGCACAGTCACACTTAAGTCCACTCCCCGTCCCAAGTTCTCCGTGTGTGTCCTGGGGGAGCAACAGCACTGTGACGAGGCCAAGGCCGTGGATATTCCCCACATGGATATCGAGGCACTGAAAAAACTAAACAAGAATAAGAAACTGGTCAAGAAGCTGGCCAAGAAGTATGATGCAATTTGGGCCTCAGAGTCTCTGATCAAGCAGATCCCACGAATCCTCGGCCCAAGCCTAAAGAAGGCAGGAAAGTTCCCTTCCCTACTCACACACAAGGAAAACATGGTGGCCAAAGTGGACGAGGTGAAGTTTACAATAGAGTTCCAAATGAAAGTGTTATGTCTGACTGTGGCTGTTGGTCACGTGAAGATGACAGACGATGAACTTGTGTATAACATTCACCTGGCTGTCAACTTCCTGGTGTCATTGCTCAAGAAAAACTGGCAGAATGTCCAGGCCTTATTATCAAGAGGACCATGGACAAGCCCCAGTGCCTATGTTAAGGCACGTTTGAGTAAATTCTACTGTTATCAGTCAAAAAATAAAATAAAAAATACAATCAGGCCGAGCGCAGTGGTTCACGCCTCTAATCCTAGCACTTTGGCAGACCGAGGCAGGTGGATCACAAGGTCAGGAGATCGAGACCATCCTGGCCAACATGGTGAAACCTCGACTCTACTAAAAATACAAAAATTAGCCGGGCATGGTGACAGGGGCCTGTAGGTAGTCCCAGCTACTAGGGAGGCTGAGGCAGCAGAATCACTTGAACCTGCTGAGGCAGAGGTTGCAGTGAGCTGAGATTGCACCACTGCACTCCAGCCTGGCGATAGAGTGAGACTCTGTCTCAAAAAAAAAAAGAATAAATAATAATAATAATATAGTAATTATTATTATAATATTGGTCTTTGGTATTTGTGGTAGAATAAAACCACATGTGTCCCCTTTTCTAATTGAAAATGAGTCATCCTCAAGCAATAATCATAGTAGACACAGAAGCAAAAACATTATATTCAAGGAAATAATGTAACTTCAAAGCACAATAGATGAAAATTAAAAGTTGTTAGTCAAGGATAATAAAGGAGTTGTCAGGAGAGCTCATTCCAAAACATGTAAATCTGAAGATAAACAAGCAGGTTTTGTTCACAGAATCCCCCAATAGCTGAGAAACTGGGCACTGGGAAGACTGAAGTGGAAAAACAAGGTGGGACATCAAAAGGGTGAGTCTAGATTAACAGACAACAAGAGAACAGTTAAAAGCCCAGCTTCCAACACCACTTGGAGCAGAAAAGCAACACCCTGCACTATCTTCATAGGAGAAAAGGGGTCATTTTTCTGGAAAAAAAATAATAAACCAGAGAGACTTGAAGTTATAGACAGAAGATCATTAAGGTGAAGTGCTGTTCTGAAGGCAGAATGATTAAGTTAAAGTCTGCCTATTTGATGATTATTAGGCTTCCAGCTTTCTTTCCTCAGTCAACCACAGAAGAGACACAATCTGGTGTAAACTCACCACACTCTCAGGCAGGAGACTGGAAAATTTATCCCAAGACAAACTAAATCACTAAGTCTTATCAGACCCAAGAATTCTGCATCTAAGCCAACCATTGGGAAAGCTTATCAACATATCATTTGATACTACAGAACTACAGTAAGGCTGAGTAATTGAGACAAAGGTATCTTAGACAGTTGAGGGTACAGTAATGAAGAAAATAGGAAAGTTAGTTGTAGGTATATCTGAAGCAGTTAGATACCCCCAACCCCCTTCACCACTATAGTAGGCAGAATCTCAAATGACCCCCAGGATTCCCATCCCTGGCACACATACTCTGTATAGTCCCTTCCCTCGATATATAATGGTATATCACTCCCTTAATTAAGTAACAGCATTGAGTCCTTCTTGCATTGCCATAAAGAAATACCTGAGACTGGGTAATTTATAAAGAAAAGAGGTTTTATTAGCTCATCATTCTGTAGCCTGTACAAGCATGGTGCTGGCATCTGCTCAGCTCCTGGAGAAGCGCTCATGATAGAAGGTGAATCAGGAGCAGGCATGTCACATGGTGAGAGCAGCAGCAAGAGAGAGTGGGGAAGGTTCCACACACTTTAAACAAGATCTCGTGAGAACTCACTCATTGTGATCCCATGGATCACAATGGGGTCGTGGATCTGCCCCCATGACCCAAACACTTCACACCAGGTCCCATTTCCAACATTGGGGATTAAATTTCAACATGAGGTTTGGGCAGAAACAAATACCCAAACTATATCAGTCACTTTGTGTGGTAAATATGATGGGAGGGTCCCTCCTGGGACTACATTATCTTTTTTACAACTCCCTCTTGGTGGGCTAGAGAGAAATTCCCCTGCTGGCTTTGAAGAAGTAGCTACTATGTCGTGAGAGGGTTAGGATCAGCCAACAACCAGCAAGGAAATGGAACCCCATACTAAAACCACGAGGCATTTAATTCCACCAACAACCTGAATGAGCCTGGAAGAAGATCCCAAGCTCCCAAGAAGACAGCCAAAGGACACTTTGATTTTGACCTTGTGAGAAGCTGAGTGGAAGACTGTTATGCCAATTATGCCAAGGCCAGACTCCTGACCTACAGAACTGTGAGATAATGAATAGGTGGACGTTAAATTGCTATCATTGTGAAGCACATTCACTGGGCACAGGTTACCGACTAGTCTGAGTCGGGTGAGATATAACACCCACACACAAGGTTACATGAAGCCTGTTTATTAATTATACATAGGCAGCAAGGGATAATAGAAGCCTAAGACTCATGTTGAGCCAGGCTCCTAAATGAATGTCATGCCCCTAAAGCTCTGGAAAGCTGCCTAGGGTGGATGGACTCTCATCTCTATGTGCCTCTCTTGCAGCCAGCCCACCCTGGGCTTTATACTTCAGGGTCACAAGACTGGCTGGGCCGACCCACTTAAGGATGTCCTGTTTCTATGGGGGAACTGGAACAGAGTCTAGGCTGATCCTACCAGTTCCTTCTTACATCAAGGTGTTCCATTCCCAGTACATTCCACAGTTACATTGAGAACTACAAGTGAGAAAGAGGGAGAAGAGCTGGATTTCTCCAAGGCTACCCAGAGAACTGTTTTCCAATGATTGTTTTAATTTGTTACTCAACCATAAAAAACTATACACCAACCAAAGGAAGACGTTTAAGAGAGGCTGAGATGCTTACAGGGACCTGTATTTGGAGGCACCAAGATCAGCACAGGGTGGGTGCTGTCTGTAGCAGATTGGGTGTATTGTCAGGAACCTGGCAATAAAAAAATGGCACACTCAAACTAGATAATTAAGAAGAGTTTAATAAAATGGCCTATTAAAATGCATGAACATTGGCTGGGCGTGGTGACTTATGCCTGTAATCCCAGCACTTTGGGAGTCCAAGGCAGGCGGATCTTGAGGTCAGGAGATCGAGACCATCCTGGCTAACACGGTGAAACCCCGTCTTTACTAAAAAAAAAAAAAAAAAAAAAAAAA